>NC_084591.1:33078589-33378589 GCF_033807715.1 Cololabis saira
ATGTAATTTGAGGAGGAAGTGCAACCACAGGCTGATCAGGAGGATGGTACAGATGGCACATAAGGAGCCAAGGAAAACAATCAAACCATTCAAGCTGAACGCCAGAGTCAAGGTATGTGGTCACATCGTCTATGAGCAACAGTGGGCTCCGTCCTTAATTACCTAACAAAACGATCTTCTTAAAAAGAAAAGAACTATTTTTTTAAAAATCAGATTCCAATTTGTTTAAATGTTTAAAAAGCTTTTTGGCAATAAAGCTTTCAAATAAAAAAGAAAAGAAAGAAAGCTCATGATGCCAGCTGTGAAACATGAAGGTCATGCTTGTTGTTTGGAGGCTGCTCTCCTCCGTCTGGCGTGGGGGCTTGAATCGGTCCAGGACACAATGAAACCTCAAGACTATCAAGGCATCCTGGAGGAGGAAGCCGCTCCGCCTCAGGAAGCTCAGCCTCCGTCAAAGATCACGGGTCATCCAGCAGGAGCTTCTGCTTTCTCCCCTTTGAGAGGAAATCCACAGTGGATCGTCCCGTTCCACATGTTTCAATGCCAGGTACCCTTCCTGACACAACTCCCCCCATCTATCCCATGGTGCCCGTCCCTTGGGTGGGTTATAGCAATGTGGCAGGAAATGAAGCATTACCCATGACCAGCTAATCAATAGAGATGAATCTCCAACCTATGGGGAGCTGGTTGTCGACGGCAACCCTCAGACCTGAGACAGCGGGAGCAGTTTGATGAGGAAGAGCGGGGTAACGTGCCCGTTAGACCTATGAAGAGCTCGTCTGTTAGACGTGACATCTCATTGAACTACAGAAACCCTCATTGTTGTTTAAAGTTGTGCAACAGAAAGTAAAGTTAAGGACACTATTATTGTCCGTGCCACCATTAACTTGTTTCCATTCCAAGTTATATCAGAGTTGGTAACGAATTTGTACACATCTGTACGTCATTTCCAGTTATTTAAATCTTTTAAATAGGTTCCAGACGTTGATGTCAGTTTTTCAGCATCATTGACGTGTGTGCTGCAGAAAGAGCACATGCCCTCTTTGTCACGCCTCGCATCTTAAAACTTTACAGAATGTATGTTTTACTTCAAGTTGAATTATTATGCTAAAATATTGTTGAAACTTGTTCTGACTGGGAAATATCTACGTTTTATGAGCTCACACTCAATATCACAAAGTCAAAATTCATCCTTGAACAAAAACTCAGATTTTTTTTTTACTTTGACCACTTTCCTTTGAAGATGTCCAGAGGTCATTTCAAGAGCTTCGTGCCAACATCCTCCCACCTCTCACCTCATTATCTTGAGGTTTTTAATTAGCTGCTCCGTACTGTACCGCTCTATGTCTTCTTTAGGCGTCGTCCTCGTGTACGTGTTCGTATGCTGAGGATCATTATCCTGTTGAAAGATTCAGCTTCAGGACTGAACTCTTGGACAAATGGTTTCAGTTTATTTTGTAGGACTCTTTGATATGAGTCAGAATTCATCATCAGATCAAAGCCTGTAAGATGTCCAGTGTCTGTGCCAGTTAAATCAACCGCACATCAAAGTATTTCCAGCCTCGCTTCCCAGTCTGAGATGATGTTGTTGGTCTGCATCAAACATGTCGACAGCGACTGCAGCAGCACAAACCTGTCTTTGATTCATCCCTCCCGAGCAGATTACCCTGAAAGGCCTGCTCTCTGTTTGTGTGTTTACTGAGAAAAATAAAAAAATCTAGTTTTGTTCACATGTTCTTTTAGGCTCGCAACAACCTCTCTCTGATTATAGATGCACGCACTTTGAAGACAACAGCTGGACGAGTTAGCCGCAAATCCTCCTGGTTACATTCTAGGGTTTTTGCAAACTTCTTTTCATCAAGCAATCTTCACTTGGGATTTGTGGGGGTCATCAGCTGTGTGACAGATGAACAATGTGTCCGTCTGACTGCATTTGAATGATTTCTTGAAAACAATTCAGGGGTCTTTACAAAAAATCACTACAGTTTTGAAATCCCAGTATTGGATTCTGAAATATTTAGTGCATTTTGCAGCTTTAATAATAAAATGAGCACCGGTCCTTGACCGGCTGCTAGGACCCTCAAGAGGACCTTCGGTCATGTTCAACGAGACATTAGGATATAAGGACATTATTCTCATCAACTGGTGGTGAGGCCTTTTATTCATTACAAACTGAAAAAACCCCGGCTGTACTAGTGTTACACCTTTACAGTCCGATTCTCCTGTCATCCAGTTGTTATGCCTCAACTCTTGAGAAGGACATTTATACTGTATTTACTGTCTGCAGTAAGATTTGTTTTATATAAGTAACTGAATCTTCAATGTTTATTTTCTGGCCTGTGTTCACATTTTTCAACTTCCTCTTCCCTATACATCATAAAGTATAATTTTAAAACCTGATGTTGCTGTTAGTCCATCATGAACCAGTAAGTAAAGTGCGGTGAACATATTTAACGTACAATCATCTCTGGAGCAGAGAGAGTTCAAGTTCTACTTGAGAACAGACACCTCGCAACAAAATTTCAGTTATTTCCTTCTGTTGCTGTTATCTTTGGACGTGTGACGTCACTCCCCCTAGACTTGCCCATGCATGTCGTGCCCGTGGCCCCGTCTTGTGTTACAGCTCCTGAACTCGGTGTCAGTGGAGCAGTGGAGCAGCAGTACCCGCCTCCGCCAGCAGATGGCAGCAGAAAACAAGGCATTTATTTAGGTCTTGTTTTTCATGACCTGGTGACTTCATTCTTCTCAATTTACCCACGTTTTTTTCTTTCTTTCTTTAAAAGGACATCTACAAACCATGTATAATTATGGGGTGGCTATAAAGGAGTTATTCTTGCAAGTAGATAGACACGTGTGTGAATTAAAGCAGATCTACTAATGAGGTGTATATATATATATATATATATATATATATATATATATATATATATATATATATATATATATATATATATATATAAATGTAGATGTGGCACAGATAGTCTCCATTCAGTTCATACTCTTAGGTGTGTTTGTTTTCCCAGCAGCTCTCTCACATTTCAGAGGAAGGGGGAACATAGGGAGCTCTTTGATAAGCAAAGGCGGAGTTGGAACAATCCGCCCGTGAAAGCTGCTTCTCATCGTCGAGTGTCGTCCGGGTTTCAGGGGGAAATATGTGCAGATATTCGGATCAATCAGCGCGCTGGTAGCTGTGCGTGTACATGGTGTAGTGATATCATCCTGGCTGTTTACCCGTCATTGTCACTATCTGATCGCACAGCTTCCTGCAGCAGCGCCCCCGCAAGGCCGACGGAGGAACTGCAGCGAGTACACAGCGTCAAGTTAGACGTGCTCAGATAAGGATTTCCCGGTGAGGACTTTGAAATTAAAACTCCGTCAAAATAACATGAACAAATATGAAGACATTTATGATGCATTCGTGCTCCAAAAAGAACTGATGTCCAGTTGAGAAGCTGGGGAAGACTCCAGAGTGTGTTTGAGAAGAGGGCTGGTACAACTTTAAAACTACTTTGCATTTCTAAGATAAAAGTAGGGAAACAAAACAGATGCTGCTCTTTTTAAGTCATGAAGCGAATATAATCAAGCAGTTGCATGATTTTCAGATCTCACCAAGGAGATTTTACAGAAATAATTCACTTTCAAACAGCAAGGCAACAAAAACGTTCTTATTCGCAAAAGGGACTTAATTAATTCAACATTTTGTCAATAATGAGTTTGGCCCTCAGACAGGTTTAACGTAGCCTTCAGCTGAGAGTATTTTTAACTTTTATGGATAACAGTGATATCAGGAAAGAATACGTGCCCTGGGTATTTGCATTTAATTGAATCTGGCCTTGATCACTTCCCGGCCATACATGAAGGGACATTTTATATATATATATATATATATATATATATATATATATATATATATATATATATATATATATATATATATATATATATATATATATGTATATATATAAAGCTTTCATACCATGTAAATAACAGTTTTGTTAAATTAAATTTTTACACAAATGGTTTCGTCTTGATGATTTGTTGTCTTAGCTGGTCCATCCATCCATCATCTATAACATTTACATTAAAATACATTTTCTGCTGTAATAAAGATGCCACATGTGGCAAATTTCCACAAAACGTGACAATATTAATAAAATCTCAACAATACTGGAAACACAATATTTCAGATGATCAAATAAACGTTATTTGTTAACCATCATTTAATCAAATAGAAGAAAAAAACATATGATTTAAAAATGTCTTCTTCAAAAATGCCCTGACCAAGACAGGCAGCAGCTAAAGAAGCTGAAGTGGTTGAGTGTAGGGAGTCCAGCCCTTTGAGGTCCAGGTCGAGGCTCTGGAACGATCTCCCGCTGTCTCTACGTTCTCTGGACTCCATCGATGCGTTTAATGCGCACATCCTGGGTCACCTTTGTACAGACTCATTACTCCGGCACTTTAAATCCAACATGCTGTACATTTTTTCTTTTAATATTATTTGTTCTTTTGTATTGCACCAATTACCATAACAAATTCCTTGTGTGTGTTAAACTATGTGGCAATAAACTTCTTTCTGATTCTGATTCTGATTCTGATTTTATGTACTTTTATTCTCAGAGCTTTTATCGGTATTGTCTTGTTTTTTATCGTATTTCTACTTTTATTGTAGTATTTTATTTGTGTTATTATTGATGTTGTTTTATTTTTTGTGAAGCACCTTTTTTTAGTTAGTTAATCTTTATTTCGGTCAATTTTAAGCATGAAAATCACTACGCAAAATAATAAACATTTACAGGTTTTTCTTTGGTCAACATGGTGATTATTTTGACCGAAAAGGTATGGGCTTGAAGCATAAACTTATCTTGCCTACCTTTTAACATAATAGAATATGCATAGAAAAAGAACAAATTAAGTATCATGAGGTTACACAAAATAATAATAATAATCCATCCATCCATCCATTATACCCGCTTTATCCTTTGCAGGGTCACGGGGTCTGCTGGAGTCTATCCCAGCTCATTTCAGGTGAGAGGCAGGGGTTACACCCTGGACAGGTCACCTGTATATCACAGGGCCACATATAAACACAAACCATGCTCACAACTGCACTCACACCTACGGGCAATTTAGAATCACCAATTAACCTAATATGCATGTTTTTGGACTGTGGGAGGAAGCCGGAGTATCCGGAGAGAACCCACACAAGCACGGGGAGAACATGCAAACTCCACACAGAAAGGCCCCTGCCGGGCCTGGGAGTCGAACCGAATAATAATAATAATAATAATAATAATAATAATAATAACTGTAATAACTGTAGTAATAATAATATTAGTAATGATAATGATAATAATAATGATAGCTCTGAAAACAGAAAGTGAAAAGATGCTAAAGAAACCGACAAAACCCTTTGACATTCCTATGTCTGTGAAAGGTGCTATATAAATACAATTTAATTACTTCCTATTTACTATGTCCTTAGAGAGTCGGAGAAGCATTTCTAAATGTACTTATCATCTCAGTTCACACTCCCACTGTTTTAGGGGGGTGTCTTTGACATTTTAAAGTAAATATGACTTATCATAAAAAGTACTTCATTCTGCTTGCAGGCACTGCGGCAAAAAAATGTATTTTAACAAACTGGAAATCAGAAAAAAAACCCAGCAACCAAACAGTGGATCGATGAACTTGCATCGTATAGCACTCCAGAAAAAAATACAGTATTCTGTTAGAAAAAAACCTAGAGACTTTGACCTTATTTGGGGACCCTTTTTGGATCTTTTGCCTTTTGTTGGACTAGCAAATGATCTGAATCATCTACTGCATAAATGAATGTGTTTTTTCAGGACTTGATTATTTACTTTATTATTCATTTGCTCCAGTATAAGCTAAATGGGTAAATCGGCCTTTTCCTTTTATGCACCGCAAGCTTGGAATGAGCCACAACACATACTCAACTTGAAATATTTACCCTCTCTTTACATGTTCAAACATATGTTAAAATCAGTTTTCACAGAACAATGTCATTGTTTTTAATCAAGTGTCATTATTTGTCATGAATTCTTTTTAGCTTTCTGATCCTTGTATGTTTTAATGTTTATTTGTTTCTTGTTTATATGTTTTTATTTTTTTTGTTGAGTTACTTGTCCTTGTATGTATTTTTTTTTTTATATGAAACTGAATTTATTTTTCTGCTGCCATCTTGACCAGGACTCCCTGGCAGAAGAGATATTGTATCTCAATGGGACTTTCCTGGATAAATAAAGGATAAATAAAAATAAAATAAATGATTTTTTTTTTAATTATTTTTTTATTGGAAATAGTTTCACATTGTACAACAGTAGTAAAGCAAAATAACTGGGAATACTTCCATCCTTCCATTTTTCCCATCTTTTTATATCCCTCCCACATTCCCATCCCCAACCCAGCACTCACAACAGACCCAGAGACAAGAAAAACAACCAAGTACAGTATAAAGAAAAAGAGAGAAAAAAAAACATAAATAGTAATAATGATGCTACTCATTAAAAAAAAAATAAAATAAATGATTTTGAATTATGTAATGTATTGCCCATATGAGGGAGGGAAGGGGAGAGGGGTGTGTTACAACCAAAAACGTAATAACGGCCAATAACGTAATAACTGCCAATAATGTAATAATTTTGGCCATTTCAAATGTAATAAAGCCAATAGTGTAATAATGTGCCAATAATGTAATAAAACTTTTGAGTCAATAATGTAATAACTTTTTGCCGATAATGTAATAATTTTGTAATAATTTTTTAATACCAGGCCAATAACGTAATAACCAGCCAATAATGTAATGCCTTATTACGTTATTGGCAAAAAGTTATTACGTTATTGGCTCAAAAGTTTTATTACATTATTGGCACATTATTACACTATTGGCCTTATTACATTTGAAATGGCCAAAATTATTACGTTATTGGCCGTTATTACGTTTTTGGTTGTAACAGGGTGTGTTGTTGTATTTATTTATTTATATTTATTTATTTATTTATTTTTCTTCTTATTTATTTATTTTTGTTTAATTATTGTTATGAAAAGTTTTTAAAAAAAGGGGAAAATATTGATATTTCTATTGTTATTGTAAATCTTTTTTTTTTCATATTGCCCTCAATAAATATATATATCTATAAAAAAGAGTGTGTGTTTTTACTGTAAAGGTGTTTTCTGGACTAAGCATGCATACAGCCTGTGCAGTAGTTTCCGTGTGTTTATTGTGCCCCTGTTCCGGTGCAGTGTGCTGCAGCGCCGCAGCTTGACAGCTGGCCGGGCTGCTGCTGCTGCTGCAGGCGTGCTGTGTGCGGCAGCGGAGGATCCTGCTGACATGCCTGGTGGACGCAAGGCGCTGCTGCTTTCTGCTCTGCTCGTGTTCCGGTCCGATCGCAGCCTTCATGCTCCGCGGGGGGTTCGGCGGGGCGTCCTAGCCGACTGAGCCGCTCCAGCGCGCAGCGGCGGCGGCATCGGCGGGTCCGGGGCGCAGCGGCGGCGGCGGCTTTTGCAGCCGGGGATGAGGCCTACTCGCTGAAGCTCCCCACCAACCCCTCCACCGCCATGGCCGAGGATCAACAACAACCTGCAACCCACAAGCCCGCCTCGGGGCTGGGCTCGCTCCCGGCGCTGGTGCCGGGGCTGCAGGGGCCCGAGGCCAACGCGCTGCAGTTCAAAATCAAGAATTCCATTTGGTGAGAATCATGTTGCAGGAGCAGCCAGATGCAGATGCGGGGTTTGGTTCGTGCAGCGGCGACGGGCATTAGCAGGCATGAGCCGCGGGAGGCCGAGCAGAGCAGTTCTGCTGCTGCTGCTGCTGCTGCTGCTGCTGATGATAATGATGATGATGATGGTGATGATGATGCTGACAGGTGTCATGCCTGGCACAGGTGTCACGGCAGACAGGTGTCACGGCGAGGCCTCGGCCCATGGACGGGCTGCAGCCGTCAGGGGGGATTATTAAAGATCACCTGGTGGCTGTTTACGTCCCTCCATCACACACGCGCGGCTCGTTTATCCACTAAATTACATTAATTTTTTTTAAATTTTAAATTTTTCTAACTGCCCATAACATACTGGTCGGTGTATTTTGAAATTATGATTTGCTATTGATGCTTTTGAGTGTTTATATGTGGGGATGTGCTAGTTTTCCTTGTGGGGCCTGAATCATGCCCTCAAAGCATCTGGGTTCACTGTTGATGTCTGGTCATGTCAGGCTGGACGTCATCAGAACAATTAATGTAATAATATCATCATAATAATGTAATAATACATACCTGAATCAGTCACGTGGGTTGACACACACTTTTACACAGAATAGAGGTCAAGTGACTGGTATCAGCAGCATCCCCACCACGGTTTCAACATTTTACAAGAACACAACGTGTTTTGAAATAAAATAAAATAAAAAGGGGAAGTGCTGTATTTATTTATTTAGTTATTTCATTATTTCAAGAGCCAAGTGAAAACCCCAGTTGTGCCACATCGGTCATTGATAACCAGATACGGAGTGCATAAATAAGTCTTACCTGTCTGCCGGTCCCCCCTGGGCGCGGTGGTGAGCGTGTCGGGGCTTCGGTGTAGCTACTGGACGCCCAGATAACGATGTCCATGCTAAGGAATGCCTAGAAATGTGAAAAGCTGATTAAAAAGCTAAATTGTTCTCTGTGCGGTTACAATAAGGGGTTCAGGCCTCCTTGCGTGGGTTGTTTCCCCTGCATGCTAAGACTAGATGCGTAACGAACAGACAACAGACACTTCTTCTTGTACGTCCCTTTGGGGATGAACGTACTATTGAGTTGAATTTTAACGGTGTACGTATCGATACGCAGACCTCCCCATGTAAAAAACAAGGTGTCACCCAAAAGCCAGGGTGAGGCCTGTAATCGGTAAAGCATGGCGGTGGCGTCATCATGCTGTGGGGTTGTTTCCCCGTCAGCATCAACATAACATGCCAAGGCAGTGTTGGGATGGCTTTAGGATAAATCTACGTTGGCCCCGATGGTCCCATATTAAAGTTCCAGTTTACTGAACTTCCCAGACCGAGGTTCCAGCATGTTTGACTCCAGATTAATGCACGTTCACTGCTGAACCGTTGATTCTAGCTGAATAAATGCAAATGATTGACTCTTGAGTGCTTAAATGATGTTGTGATGTAACTTAATGGGTGTCGCTTTCTTTCTCGTTGTAGCAAATCTGTACAATCAAAAGTGGACAGCATATTGGTGAGTATCCGTAAACACCGACGCAGACGTACAGGTCCACCACCGGGGGTCCATACTTTATAAATGTGCTTTCAGTACACTCAACATTTCCTATGAACAAGAAAAAAAGATCTTTTGATATTAACATTAAAGCATTAACAGTCACACTTTAGTATTTTTTTTTGTGTATCTTGTATATTGAAGTTCATATGTAGTGTCATTTTTAACTTTAATCCAGATTTTGCAATATTCAAAGGTATTTCTGAACTTATGTATTTGGAAATTTAAAGTTTAGATATCAGAATGAGTCTGATCTGTATGTGAATATCTGCAGTTTTAGTCTCTGGCCCCGTCTGATCTCTTCTCGTCCGTCTGTGCATGTTGGGAGCTGAGAGCGCGACGTCTCTGTTCAGGCGCCGAGATCACAGAAAAACCTCTTTTTTTGTTGTTTTTAAAATGGTATAATTTAATTCCAAGCAGTCTGTATTGAGTTTGGCAACTTTGGTCTATTTTTGTCTTGACGTGAAGTTCGGTGGCTCCGACATTGATGTCGCTGCAAATGGGCCTCGAGAGGAAGATGAGAATGCTGTCCTGGTCCTGCTTGTTTACAACTGTGATGTTGGAATTCAAATATTTGTTTAAAAACAATCAACACGCAGCATCATGGGGGGGGGGGCAGCTCTCTATTGATAATAATAATTTTCAGTTGATCAGCTTTATTCATCGGTGAATGACCCCTCACTTTTGACCATCACGAGGTGGACCAGGAGCGCCCACGGAGCGGTTAGGGCGTTGGGGAGACGTTGGGGGTGCGTGTCTTCAGTTTACTGAAGCAGGCGGGGCTGACCGACACACCGCTGTCGTCACGTGGTCGAGTCGGGACCAGAACGTGTTTTAGCCACCTTGGGTGTAGTCTCCCCGTGATGGTGACGGATGGAGAACCTGCTTCCTGCAGACCCACCGACAAAAACAAACAAACACAGCGACACCGAAGCTCAGGGATCCCTAAATGTACGACAGCGCTGTCCTGCGAGGTGACAGGAAGCAGAACGACACGTCTGAGCCTCTTAAAGCAGTTGACGCCACGACTCCAACTTCCTCGTTTTGAGCATTTCTTCAGTGCAGCTTCTGACGTCTGCTCCTCCAGACGGGGGGGCGTGGTGACAGTCAGCTGCTTCAGTGTGTGAACTGGATACCCATTCACACCCCATGAAACCTGCTTTAGAGGACCGGTTCTCCCTTGAACGAGCTTTAACCAACATTCTCTCACTACAAGAAGAGATGAAGTGTGTTTTTGAAGTTCCCATAAAGTTTCTCATCGTGCTCGGAAGAAGAAAAGAAACCAGCGATGGCCTCCGGCTTCGTCTTCGTGATCATCTGTGCTGATTAACAGAACACATGTAGTCGTCTGAGAGGAGAAGCTAATTAAAACCTGAAAACTGGGACATTTAGGCGAGAATAAAGCAAAGATGGTTTTAAGATGTCATTTCTGTTGTTTTTAGTAAATATGTAGAGAAAAACGCAACGCTTTGTTATGTTTCCAACCTCGATGTCAGACAAGCGTCCGCTGAGCGCGTGTAGCGGCTTGTAGCGGTGTCGTGGAGTAGGCAGCGCTCTCATTTACTGCTCATTAATAGACAGCACTCTGCTCATTCATTTAAGCATCTGTTCCCATGGCAACAGAGGGGCCCCCAGAAGAGGGAGAGGTGACATGAATCCAGCAGACGGGGAGTTAACCTGCTGACGTGGGCGTGTCCGTCGTACCTGTGTGGGTCTAACTCTTATTTAGGGCATGTAATCAGCTGGATGGTTTCTCCATTACCCACGTCTCCCTATCACGTGTGTGACGGCGAGGGGAGGAGCGTGGGGAGGATGTGAGCACTTGTGGTGAGAGGAACGTGTATTGATAGTGCTTCTTTCTTGTATGTATTTTTTTCAACAGCAAGATGTTGAGAAGTTTACAGACATTGAAAAGCTCTACCTCTACCTTAAGCTGCCTTCTGGTCCCAGCAGCGGCAATGACAAAAGGTATGTGACGGACGCGGCAGAGCCCTAACCCAGCTTTACCGCCTTCCTCTCGGGGGGCGGTAAATGTTTTGCTCTTCTTCTTTCTTTTTTCTTCCTTTCTTTCTTCCCTTTTGGTCTCTCTCTCACACGCGTTTGCACTTTGTTGTGGCTTTCATTACATTACTGGCACCGTCTCATTGCTGGTCAATTTCAGCCTGCTCTCTGACTAAAACACAGACACGGGTTAGGCTCACGCCCCAAAAGCGCCAGTGAAACCCAGGTTTAATTCTTGTGAAATTTTTTGGGGTCGTAGCTGGTCACTGTTGGATATTTTTCAGCTGTCTGATTGATTATCTCTATGAACCAAAGCGCTGACGTATAGAGACTTTTGCTATACCTAGCTGTCTGTGTTTCATTTGTTTCCCCATATCTATTCATCACCCCAACCCCCAAATTCTACCCATTTGGACTGAGAATGAGAGGGGGTCCTCCACTCCTGGATTATGGTATTAAAGTTTTTGTTTTAACAAGAAATGATGCACGGCAGTCGAGCGCTCCGGCTCACCAGACGGGTCTTTGTTGTGCGCTGATTGCAGTGATCAGAGTTCCATGTCGTCGAGCCGTACTCAGCAGATGTATGCATTCAACTGGATACGCAATCACCTGGAGGAGCACCCGGAGACGTCCCTCCCCAAGCAAGAGGTGTACGATGAATACAAGTGAGTGCGGCCCAGGAAACGGCGAGGAAAAAAACATGTGTCGTACGTAGTAAAATGCAGCACGTGCACTTTTTTGTGTCCACCAGGAGCTATTGTGACAATCTGGGCTACAGTCCTCTGAGTGCAGCAGACTTTGGGAAGATCATGAAGAATGTCTTTCCTAACATGAAGGCTCGCCGCCTGGGCATGAGGGGCAAGTCCAAATATCCTTCCGATCTGCAGCGTCTCTGTGCTTCCTGTCCTCTGTGAGCGGAGGAGCTGTGAGGTGGTGAGTGATTGCATCTGTGCTGCAGTGACCTGGAGCTCAACGCAGGCCGCGCTCGGTGCAGCTCGATCCGGGCCGCGCTCCGGAATGCGCTCCGGGCCACGCTTGCTGTAGGTAGAAAATAACCTGCACCTCAAAATAAAATGTGGGGTCATGTGAAAGTAGACAGTGACTGCGTTTACATGCACTCAATAACCCTTTTAAAACCCGAATATTGGCAATAACCCGAATTTGCACGGCCATGTAAACACCAATAAACCGAATTTGCTCATATTCCGGTTTTTAAAAACCCGAATATGACCCCTGGGTTACTCCTTTTAAAACCCGAATATTCGGTCATGTAAACGCCTAACGGGATATCCCGATCAAACGGAACAGGAATTTGTTTTCTGCGCATGCTCTGTTCGCAAGGAATCCTGGTCTTTTGAGTCCAGGAAGTTCTTCTAAAACACGGCGAAACGCAAGACCAGGAGGAGACTAATCACTTCATAAATGTAATGAAGAATATGAACATTTTGGCATTTGTAGACGGTAGAAAGTACCGGGATAGCGAGATTTACAAGAAGGTGAGCGAAAAGTTGCGCGAAGCAGCATTTGTTTTGAATTTGGATACAGGAAGAAGAAGCGGAAATGAGGGGAATTGCGTCATCACTTTCTCCGCGCGTCGCTGGTTTGATCCAGATATCCCGAATGATTAATTACCATGTAAACAGGGATAACCCTGTTTGCTCACGCATGTAAACGGAATATTCCGAATGTTTCAGTAACCGGAATATTAGTAATAACCTGAATTTTGACTGCATGTAAACGTAGTCCGTGATAAGTTGTATCTCTTGTAAACAAACATTTAAAATATTCACAGAGCTCTGCTGAGTGTTTGTTTTCATGCAAGTAACCACTTTTGATGACATAACGACCCCGGGGTGAATCAGTAACTGAAATCAGGGTGCAGCCGGTCAGCATGGTTGTCATCACGCTTTGAAACCCTTAACTCCTCTGCACATACTGTTATAGCGGGTTGAGGAAGAAGGCTTTTGTTCACATGCCGTCCTTACCCAACCTGGATCTGCAGAAATCTGGAGACGGGGTAAGTTGCACTACGCTGCAAAACATTTGACTAGAGTCGGACCTTGAAATAGTCCCTTGTTCTGAACCCACGGGCTGCTCTTCCCTGACTAGTGCGAGCTGATGGAGTCGTCGGGCCAGTCCCCGAACGCCGAGGATGAGATGAGATCTGCAGCCTGTGGACTGGTGTGTGAGTGGGCTCAAAAGGTCCTGAGTCGGCAGTTTGACAGCGTGGAGGACTTGGCTCGCTTCCTGCTGAATAGCCACTACATTGGTACCAAGTCCATGGCTGCGCTCACCGTGATGACGGGAACCCCCACAGGTAAAGGTGGCCCTCGACATGCGCAATTCACACTTAAGCCTAGGCCTGTGTTGAAAAAAATCGATTTCCCAATTCTAAATCGATTCTCATATTAATTCCAAAAAATCGATTCATATGTCTAAAGATCGATTATTTTATTTTTTTTTTATTTTTATTTTTTTTATGTATTTATATATATTTTTTTTTTTACATTACATTACAACTTTTGGTTATTTTTTTGTTTATCCCTAAAAAAGGAATGTTTTGTTGGACACGAGAATAACTGGTGCCATGTTTTTGCCTTTAAATATGTTTAAAGGTATGAAAACATTAAAGTGTTAGGTTATAATTCCAT
Source organism: Cololabis saira (assembly GCF_033807715.1). Lineage (NCBI taxonomy): Eukaryota > Metazoa > Chordata > Actinopteri > Beloniformes > Belonidae > Cololabis > Cololabis saira. Next base: position 33,092,520 of record NC_084591.1, read on the forward strand.
AAATTGTCTATATTTCATTACTTTATATACTGTCTTGGGGTTACATTTGCAAAAAATGCTAAAAACCAAATGCTCAAAAATTAAAAACCAAAATAGACCAAAAATGGAACAAATAAAAACGGAATGTGGGAAAAAATAAAACGGATTTCATACGACTCTGTTTCCTCCCTGGATCTGTTTGGTAATTCTGACCCACATGATGTTTCTGAAAGCAGTTCTATCAGCATTCTGGGAGCTGATTGGTCCTTACAGCATCATTAGCTGACAATACTTGCTGTTTAATCTCAATATAATACTAGTAGTAATATTTTGCATAACTACAGTCATATAATTCATGCAACAGCTCAAAAAACAGTTTTAATAACACTAACCCAAATCAATATCGGAATCAGATCCAATCAAATCTTGATAATCGATTCTGAATCTTAAGGATCGGAATTGAATCGATTCTTGACATTTGAATCGATCCCCAGCCCTACTTAAGCCTAACAAATAACCATGTGAAACCTTCATATGAAGTTACCGGGTCTTTGATATTTGTAGGTTGGAGGTGATTCAGTAGAATCAGCAACATCCGAGAGGATGATCAGTCTAGTATCAACCTGCCTCACGACAGCCTTGTACCACATTGTCATAATCCTTTTTTCTCCTGATTTGAAAGGAATGAAGACCCCGACTCCGGCCTCTGCGTTTGTGCCCACCGCCGAGGCGAACTCGTTCCAGCCCCAGGTGAAGACCCTGCCCTCCCCGTCTGTTGATGCAAAGCAGCAATTGCAACGTAAGATCCAGAAAAAGCAGCAAGAGCAGAAGCTGCAGTCCCCCCTGCCCGGTGAGAGCCAGATCAAGCGAGCAGAGACCAGCACCCCCGGTCCCACCATTCCCTGTGGAAGCCCGGCGCTGCTCTCCCCCCAGCCCACCATAGGGATCGTAGTAGCGGCTGTTCCCAGCCCGGTCACGGTACGTAGTAGCTACTATGTTTGCAAGTGTTGTGCGTGGATGTGTTTGAAAGTACTACAACATCGTATTGTCCCTCCAGGTACAGAGGAACCGGCAGCTGATGACCTCCCCCAGCCCCGTGGGGACAGCAGAAGGAAAGGTGTTGCCTGTGAACTTCCAAGTGGTCACTCAGTCCATCAAACAGTCTCCCAAAACCCCCCAGAATATCCCAGCGAGTCCTGTAGGCGACCGGGTGGCCAGACACGGTACACGATACGCCCAGATCCTGCCCAAGCCCTCTGCCACCAGTGCCATCACGCTGCGCTCTCCCCCCACCCTGCTCATCACCAACAGCCCCATTAAAACTGTGATGCCCAATCCCCACGTCAGCTCGGTCAACGTGGTGAAGATGACGGCCATTGCTTTAGCGCCCAGCAGTAACAGCAGCAACGTGCGGCCGGCTTCGGCTGGCCTCGGCAACACAGCCCTTTTGGACGATTCCCATCATCAGAGTTCGGCTGCCCCTCATTCTCCTGCAGTCAGGTCCAGCGCCCTGACGTTAACCCCCACCCTGTGTGCTGACCCCAAAGGGCTGTCTGAAGCTGGAAGTGACGCTAGCGCCATGAGCGTCAAGGAGGAGAGGGTGGCTAAGTTCAGGGCCGCCAGTGAGCCGAGCTTCCTGGTGAAGTGTTCCCCCGGATCAGACAGAGGGGTCAGGATAAAAAGCGAGTCCACAACCCTTCCCGCCCCCGTAGCTGCAGCTGGGACTCAGGACAGCAATAACAGTAACTGCCATGACAGTACTTTGTACTTGACTGTTGATAATCAGAACTCACACAGCAACACATCATCTAACGCCTCATCTGTCGTTTGCACGACGATGAAAGATGCCTGCCCAGATGCCAAGAGCCCGAGGAAGCGTGCAGCTGGGGAGCCCCACGTTATTCCTGTGAAGAGGGTGTTTATTTCCCAGCAGCCACTTGCCATTATCGACAATCCCAGACTTGGGGTCAGTATTGCAGACAAGAGGATTCCCAGACCAGGAACCCCTGCAAGACCGGAGAGTGCCCCCTGCAAAGGGACTGCAAAACACACACATATAGGGCCCACACAGATCCTTGCACTCACTGACATACCCATCGCACACAAAGAGGGGATGCAGGTGTCTGTCAAGCAGCAGGACATGCTGGTGAAGCATGAAGACCATTCTGCCAGCGCTGATACCAACGCTGGGGTGGTTGGCAGCAGCGCCACTGACCAAGCACTGCTGCAGCAGATCACTGGAGACCCTCGTGCCATACCAGCCAACTCAGGACCACACGAAGCCTCTGTGATGACTGAACTAAAAAGCACAATGTGGGACACACAGCCGATGTCAGCAGAACACAAACAAACCCCTTCTGACCATATTTCAATGATGGCCCAACCTTCGGAGCCGTCGGGCCAGCTCAGCCTCGCACAGGAGATGGTCGACTTTGGAGGGTCTCAGTCCAGCATCGACTATTTCCCGTTCAATGATGACGACATGACCCAGGACAGCATAGTGGAGGAGCTGGTCCAGATGGAGGAGCAGATGAAGCTGAAGGGCCTGTTTGTTAACTGCGTCGACGTGCCCCTGCAGGGTCAGTCGGCCGGCGGCCAGGGCTCCATGCTCGGCGCCCACCAAGCCGGCGCCACCTTCTACCACTCGGCCCACAGCAGCACCACTCCTGTCCAGACCCCCACTCCGACGCCCACCCCGACCCCGACGCCCACCCCCACCTCCGAGATGACCCTCTCCCACAGCCTGACGAGAGAGAGCCCCTGCTCCCGGATGGCCCCCATCACTCCCGTGGACGGAGCCATGGGTCGCCACACCCCCATCAGCACCCCGCTGTCCAACTGCAGCAGCAGCGTGCCCCCGAGCCCCGTGGAGTGCAGGAACCCTTTCGCTTTCACACCCATTAACTCCAGCATCACGGGTTACCACGACGCGAGCATCGTCTCCAGCAGCCCCGTCAAGCCCATGCAGAGGCCCATGGCCACACACCCGGACAAGGCCAAGCTGGAGTGGATCAACAACCGCTACAACAGCAACGCTGCCGGCCCTCTGTCCAACCACAGTATCGGCATCCTGCCCAGCTACCAGGACCTGGTAGATGACCAGTTTCGTAAGCCTCATGCATTTGCAATCCCCGGCCAGTCGTTTCAGGCTCAGTCCAGGCCGGACGCCGCTCACTTCGGCATCTTGAATCCCATTTCTCCGGTGCAGCAACAACAGCAGGTAACGAGTGTCGCTACTGCCACTAAACAGGAGAGTTTTGCCGTGCCCGCCCCGCTGGACAACAAAGCCTCAACCTCATCTGCATCCGGTACTTTCCGTTGCCGTAGCGTCAGCCCTGCGGTGCGGCAGCGGAACTTCAGCGGCAACACCGCCACGGCCACGGCCACCGCCACCAGTACCACGGTAACAACTCGAGCGGTGGTGTCGCCCTTCAGCTCCCCCATCACCTCTGAGGTACTCAGCATCCTGTCCAACAGCCAGGGCGTCGGCTCTGTGCACAGCATGGTCCAGCGCAGCCAGTCGGTGCCTCTGAACATCATGATGCAGAGCGAGATGCTGCCGGTCCAGGGCCCGAGCAACACGGCCAAAATCACCAACGTTCTTCTCAGTAAGATGGAAGCCGAAGGGGACGATTCTGTCCGTGGTCTGGGCATGAACAACCTCCCCTCCAACTACACGGCTCGCATGAACCTCACGCAGATCCTGGAGACCAACCCTGCGTTCGCGGGAGGGGCCGCCGGACAGACGGCGCTGCCCGGCGGCTCCACCCCTGCTGCCTTTGAGCTGCAGCAGCACGGCTACCTGGCCGCCGGCGGGAGCGAGCAGGGGAGTTTTCCTGCAGGGGACAGTCAAGCACAAGCAGGTGAGCAGGACCAGCAGCAGCAGCAGCCGCCGCTCCAGCAGGATCCGGCGCAGACACAACCACAGCTCCTCCTCCAGAGCACACAGCAGCAGGAGGCGGAGGACGAGCAACAGCAACTGGACTTCAACAACACTGTCAAGGACCTGCTGGGGGAGGACGGCCTCAACCCCAGCTCCCAGCTGGTGGGTCAGGTGGCCTCGGAGCTCAACGCCGTGGCGTCCGACTTCTCAAACGACATCAGACTGACCTCGGATCTGTCCAGTAGCATCACTGACCTTAACACGTTGGACACCAACCTGCTGTTTGATCCCAATCAGCAGCAGGAACAATACGAAGACTCGACACTGGAAGAACTGAAGAACGACCCGCTGTTTCAGCAGATATGCAGTGATACTGTAAACTCTGGTTTTGACTGGCTAGAAAGCAAAGACCAGCCCACCACGGTGGAGATGCTGGGCTAACATCGTCTTTTATTCCACATGGTTTCTGTTCTCTGTTGTTTGGTGCGTTATGTTGTACATTTGTTTTTCAAACCATAGTTTGTTGAGGTCGGTCTGGACTTCAGTTAAAGTGCCAGACTCACCGGGACATTTCTCCTACTGATGTTTGATTACTTCCCTCCCTCGTCGTCTGTTAACCAGGGTTTCATTATTTAACCACTTTCCTCCCTCATCTGAAATCGGAAACGTAAGCATTTCAAGTGAAGAGTGAGCGCGCTCGGCGGCGGCGTGCCCCTACAAAGAGCAGTCCGTGTGCTACCAACAGTGAGAGGATAATCTTCAACGATGCAATATTTGTACTTCACGAACAACGGAAGAAGGCGAGATGGTAGGAAATCTGGCACAAAAGACTTCACCAAAAAGGTCTGCCGCTGCAGACTACTTACAGCATGTGCAGTTCAAGTTTAACCAAATGGGGACAAAATTGCTCTTGTAATTTATGCACATAATAGTTCTAGTACGTTCGTCTGCCATATCTAAATAGTAAAAAGGGTGGCGTCCCAAGCTGCCAGGTGCTGAATTTATGACATAATCTTTATACTTTATCATATACCAAATCAGTGGAACAGCTGATTCACATCTGAGCGTTGTCCAAGAGTGAAACTTTCTTAAAGCCTATTCTTCTTGTACTGTTTAATATCTTATAAAGGGAGTAGACGAGTCAACAGGGAGGATATGGAGATGCAGGCGGCTTTGAGGACAATACATTGGAAGGAATCAACAACTGGCTGCCTTATTCCCAAAGTCAAGGCCTTACGCCATCTTTAGAGAGACTGTACACAGAATAATGTTATCTTTGGACCCATCCAGAGCTTCATCCTATTAAGGCAGCTGTTACTCTGATATTTTCAGTACTATTTCTTATTCTGTTTTGCTTGGCAGTGTTACGGTATAGATGAATATTGTATAGGCTAATGACTACACTGTGTGTGCCCATATAATTAATGGATTTCGAGGAATTTGCTGTCCTGTCGTTTCATGGAAACGGTGACGGGTGCACTTTCAGTCATGAGATTTTTTTTTTAAATTCTTTTAAAAATCAGAATATCGATGGTGCGGATGATGCTTCACCTCCAGGTCGGCGTGGAGGCCGACAACAGTCACGTTGCGGTGTCATCTAGAGTGGATATTATGTTTGTGGAGGTCCGGCCCGGCGTCCGTGCCGGAGATGGTCTATTTGAGGATCTGAAGAGATTATTTGACGTAGAAACACTCCTAGTAAACGTTAACAACAACAACAACAGCGGCAAGCGGGCAGCCACAGAGATATAAAAGAGTTCTAACATTTGAGGAAACGGGATTAAGTTGCGTAAATCTTATGTACAGTTTGTAAATTTGTGATATGGTCACTGTCCTATGTTTGATAGGTAACTATGGACCTGAGAGCATGTTGAAACCATCACTGCTAGCCAGGTAAGCTATGTGATACAGTAGGATGCTTGCTTGAGTTTTTGGCTATTGTCAATGTTGAACAAGTCATGTTTAAACTCCATCTGTAAATAGAATAGATACATAGAAGTTTGATGTATCAAGACACTATATTATGGCCATTATTCTAGCTAAGTATGTGCCATTTAAAAGGAAAAAAAAGCTTAACAGATTTATAGTCGGCAAAATACTGTATGTTGTGTGTTACATTTCTGGCTCGATGTGTCGTAACAGTGATGCTGTCTGGTCTCGCTTGCTGATTTGAGTTTATTATGAGTTGTTTTCTTTTCTATTGGAAGATAATAGGGCTCTGTCGCTGCAGAAGTGATGCGTCCTCTGAGCGGGAGCGATAGCATGTGTTGAGAAAACAAACAAAAACTCGTGTTACTGTTAGCTGGTCGCAGAAATCTCTGCGGCAGACTTCGTGCTCGGTCTTTCAGCAGACACTGGAAAAAAAAAATACTTGTGTTTCAACAAACTTTGGAGGTTCACGTTATTGCACTAAATTTTTATGACACACGGCTTTGCCACATTCTTACGGACAAATGAAATGATGGATGCCCGCAAAAAAAAATAATTTTTTGACAAGATGAGTAAGGAAATTGAATGGATTGTCAGAAAATGAATAATTGTCTTGTAGCAAAATGTGCATTAATCTCAGTGAGATACACATTTCTTACTTATTCTCATACATGAGAATACAAAGCATTGAGGGAAAAAAGTTGAATAACCTTTTAAAACCTACATGCTCATTATGTTGATAAATGATTGTACGCACGCATGTGTGATGACTTCTCTTGTACTTTGTATTCCTGGTAACCACTGTCTCTCGTGAATTGGGCAGGTTCTGTTAACCAGACTGGCAGTGCTAGTTTCATTACATTACTTTGGTTGTGTGCTGTTTACTAAGTTAATGGTCTGTATGTTATGTTGACGACTGTTTTCTGACAATTTACATATTCTTATTTTGCAAAATGCATTTGTGAAAATATGTGTTCTCCTCTCTTTTTCTTTCTTTCTTTCATAATATGGCACTGATGTTTGAATTTGAATGAAGGAAACCTTCCTTGTGATCACAGGAGCTCCATCACGCAGCGACTCTGATTCTTAACCTTTTACTGACCCGACTCTGTTTGACCATGTTGTCCATTTCTACCAGTAGAGAAAAAAGAGAAAAACTCAAACAAACCCTCCTCTGTGGTGTTGTCTGGTGTTCTGCTTAATGTACAGTAGCTTGTTAATATTGCAAACACGTTGTTTCTTTCTTTTTTTTTTCAATGGAAAGTACTCACTGGTGAGATTTTTAAAGTGGTTTTAAAAGCCAATAAACTTTTTTAAAGAATGTTGTTTACGTGGCGATGATTTCGAATTTTATTCCAGCAGTTTAAAGTCCGTTACCACGGGATGAGCCGTGGATAAAAGAACCGGTGATTTAAGAGGTCAAAATAATATTTAAATCCAGGATTTATCCCCAAAACCGAGCTTGCTAAAGAAAAACAACTGTTTTCACTCAAATTTTATCTAAAAAAAATCTCTCTGAAATTATAGTTTTTATCGTATTATTTTTTTTATGTTCATTTGCTTTTGGTTGAGCTTATAATATTTCTGTAGTCAAATTCAAACCCTTTTCATCAGGCTCTTAGCATGAGGTCAGAGGTCATCAGCTCCTCGGATGACATCTAAAGCCGGTGGGAGGGGGGCTTTTCTAACAACACGGGCCAGCCAATTAGAGCCCAGAGTAGAGGTCCTCTGCTCTGCTTTCCCAGGGCCTCGTGGTATTCATAACATGCTAATGACCTTAACCCCATTGATGGTGGCCGAGCAGCCGGACCTACAGCCGCGTGGCGCGCGGCGGTCACCTCTGCGGCCACCTCGACCTCCGCGGCACACCTGGCATCACGAGTCACACGTTTCATGAGAGCTGCAGCGTTGTGATTCTCTTTTAACAGTGAAGCAACAACAGACATGTTTCAGTGGACACTTGCACAGAAATATTGTCTCTTTATGTCATGATCAAGAGTAGCTGGAAGTGTTTGAGAATAAAACATGTTTGTGTTCAGAGAAATAAAACACCAGCATTGTTTGGGCTGAAAATAGATGATGTAGATAATGTTAAATGTATATTTGTGTTATTCATCTAAAGTCACGTACAAAAAATATAAAACGTTTAATGTTTAACAAATAATAATTTGTAATTTTGATAATATAATCTAAATGTTAACTACTGCGTAAACACATTAACAGATGCAATTAATCTGACAGCTGGTTTGAGCCTTAAATTTAGGCTTTAAGGCTTTAGATGATTAAATCAATAGTTAGGTTTAATCAATACATAATTACACTCTTCTCTCCTCATTTGATTGGATATTGAAGTGTGCAGATGCAGGCTAGTGGCAGTAATCCCTTAAACGCATCGCACAACATTCACAGATATAGTTTAGAATATCAATATGATATGTTTTGTTTGGCAGTAACCATCCTTAACGTGTGGACTTTATTTACCTGTGCGAGTGGAATGGTGTTTCGCTGATACAGCAGTGCTGATCTCACAGCTGGAGCCCATTGTGTTAGTATTGAATGAGGGCCGGACACGGGAGGGTCATTGTCAAAAGGCACGGTCGCAGGATCAATACCTGAATTCATTAAGCAGCTGACTTGCAGCCGTCAATACTTCTTCATAATTACCAGGTCGCGTGGTAGCAGCAGATGCTCTTCACAGGGATCTTTTCGCACACTGGTCACTGATAATTCACAATGTTCATCTAATTTTGTGGTGCAACTCATCAAATGTACGGAAAAAGACAATCTCACAAAGCCATGTTGCATCATGTGAAACGTAAGGTTACTGCCTATCGCTGTGTGGGTGATCTGTGGCAGATTTGATCAGAGCCTCATGTTTATAATCCACTTCAGCTCTGTATGGAAAACTGCCTGAAACAGTTGAGGATGCATTCACACTGTGTAAAAAGGGAAGGTAACATACAGGGAGACACCCAAATACCCACTCAACTACTAAATTACATGAAGCACAAAAAAAGACCATAGATCAGACACCTAGCTGGGACAATCATGCTTGACCAAAGCATGCCCCAATAAAATATGTGAAATATACCCCACAAAGAGTTTTCACCTAGAAAAAAAGCTATTTTTATGGTATTAATAAATCAGTTTTTAAGAGTCATAGAAACCGTACTCATTTAAATCATTAAAACAAGGAGATAGGATCCAAACTCAAGTAGATCCACTTCAAAGTGCACTTTATAAAGTTGCCCGTATAAACCTGACGTCACAGAGCCAGTGCAGTTAGTTTAGTTTAGTTTAGTTTATTTGCACATAAAAGAAAACAGTAAAAAACAATGGTCAAATGAAGCATTGTGCAGGAGAGGTGGAAGCCAAAAAGGCTTATTAAAATGCCTCCCCTTTATAAAACAATCATAACAACAATAACAACAGCAGTAAGAGCAGCAGTTGTAGCAGCTGACTTTAAAGCAAAAACACAATATAGAAATACATAATATAAAACAGAAAAAGACAATTTAGCATGAAAAGGAAAAAGAATACTGAATTATTGAAAGATAGGAAAAATAAAGAAGATGTAGGATAATTGCAAAAGTAACTCCAGAAGTGTTTCTGAGTTAGGCCTACACTGGAGACCAAATGAAAATTGACCTAAAATATCACTTTCAATCATTTTCATCGACAAGTTAAACTCTTAATGCATTATTTTGTCTTGTCACAACACTATAAAGGTATAACTTTATAGACTTTTCTGCTCGTTGTTGCCATGGTTGCTGGTTGGCGGTCGCTGTGCCGTAAACGCGCATGCGTGTTAAGGCTGACTTATGGTTCCGCGTTACACCAACGCGTAGCCCACGGCGTAAGGTACGCGGCGACGCACACGTACAGTGCGCGTCGCCGCATACTCTACGCCGTCGATTTAACGCGGAACCATAAATGAGGCTGTGAGGGGCGGGCCAGCGGCCCCAGCAGGAGCGCCGGTGCGCTCCGCCGGCAGAAGCTCCGCCGGCGTCTGGGGGTCAACACGCGGGGGGCCGCCGCTTCGTAGACGGGGGAAATGAAACCACATTCTGGATAAATGGCCAATTTTAAAAGGATTTTTTGCCATCGGTGGCTTCTTTTTGTTTTGTTTCTTCCTTTATCAAGTAAGTCTAATGTTTTTGTGGTTGTGTTTTAGTTGTTGAAGAGCTTTTCTGAGTGATGCAACTGTTGGTTGGTAATAAAGACACCGTTTGCTGGCTTTGTCAGTCACGTTCTTGAGATTGTTGTCTATTTTATTTAGTTTTTTTTAATTTAATCTATTATTTCTACTGAAATTGATTCAGAGGCTTTGCAAAACAACTTGGAAAAGGTGTGATTTAAGTTATTTTGGTCGGGATGCTCACGTCCACTTTAATGTCCGATATATCTGAGAAACAGCACATTTTATGTTATTATACAGTAATTGTGTGTCTCTCCCTTTTTTGTTTTCTTTTTTAAACGTGACATTACTCAAGAGGATATTATACCTTTTTTGTGGCTTTTATTTCATTATGAAATTAATTTATGGTCGATGATAATTTTTATGTGCATTGTTTTCTTTGTATATCACAGAAGTTTAACCTGGCATAAACCTGCGGGGCACTCATATATCAGCTTGTGTCCTCCATCACCACATCCTACCTTTCACTAATGTTTTATTTTCTTCCCTGTAGATGTTTCATGTTTCAGTGAGCTGTCCTTCATCACAGAGCCCAGCGATGTTACTGTGCTACCAAAGGACCCTGTTGTGTTGGACTGCCAGGCCCACGGGCAGCCCCCGGTCACCATCAAGTGGCTAAAGAACGGAGTTAAACTGGGAGAAACTGATCACGTGAAGTTTCTATCCAACGGCTCCTTGTACATACCAAAGACAAAGCGTACCAATGAAGATTCAGATGAAGGATTCTACCAGTGCCTCTCCCAAAACAGATACGGAGCTATCTTGAGCCAAAGATCACGTTTGACTATCGCCAGTAAGTATGGAGCTGCTCTGCTGCTGACATGGACTCGTCCCCACTGCTGAGCTTTCTCTGTGGTGGTGTCCACGCTCAAGCATCCGCGTGGCCCTTCATGGGTTGTAAACCTGGAGATGGGAAGCAGATGTATCCTCCACTTCTCTTTTTTTTATGTGGCGGGGCAGAAACCTCTAATGCTTTGGTCTCTGTGTCGTTGGAGGGTTGTGACTCTTGAGTTCAAAGATGTCAGGTCAGTTAGAGGATCATTTTAAGAGATAGTTAAAGACAAATAGTGAGTCAATTCAGATGCTCATAAATGCTCCATAAACAGGCAGCCCCACGCTTGTACGTTGTTGTTGTTGTTTTAAAGACCAACGTGCACGCTCATGGAGATAATCTATAGTATTGGCAGTGTTAGAAGTCACTCTCTTCAGTTTAAATGGTGTGCTAGGCGCAGGAATCCCGCGAAGGCCGCCTGCCCGTCAGCCATTGTTTGGAGGGTCTCTGACCCCCCCGAGACGAGGCCAGACCTCTGGACATTTTGTTTGTCCACATATCAGTGGACAAGACAGATGTGTCTATTCACTGAGGTCTGCTCAACCATTGACTCCCTCAAAGCTACTATGAGGGATGTCCCTCGGCTGGTTGCCATGGAAATGACAGTGACCTTTGGAGTAAACTGATTTTTACACTGAGGATTTAGAGTTGTTCCATTTTCAATTCAATTACATTTTATTTATATATTTACAACAGAAGTTATCTCTAAGCGCTTTCCAGAGACATGACCCCCCCGGGCAATTATTACATAAACATAACAAACAGCAGGTAAAACAGGTAAACAGGTAAAAACTCCCTAGTGGGAGAAAAACCTTAAACCTTAAGCCTTGTTGCTGTTTTTATTTACCATGTTGCTCCACTTTGAGAAAGTTTCCTCTGACGAGGGTTTTTGACTCTAGAGAAACATGCAGGAAAGAAGATCGTGTCTGCACCCTCACGTTGTGATTGTTCACTATCTTCAAATCCAAAGTTCCCAGTCTTCTTTACAAGGAGCCATGAACAACTCCAGCTTTGCTCGGGTTTTCTTTCGTCAGTGAAAGGGTTAAAGATTTCTGGTCAGCTGTAGGCAGCGAGTGGAGGAGGGGGCTTCTCCGAGCTCCCCTTCTGTCCAGAGGTCCTGAGGGTCAGGGGTCGCTGGAGGAAATGCTTTGTGATGTCACAGGCCTGTTGTGGCTCGGGACCCCTGCTGTTCCTCCCCCCAGCACACCGGCCCTTTCAGGGCTCCGCCGCTCATTCGCCCTGTCGAGCAGAGCGCTTTTGTTGGAGAAGTTTGTCATGCGATGAATAGATCCGGCTCACCGCAGCGGAGAGCAGTGCAACACTTTTACATCCACAACGCGTTTTAAACGGCGTCCTTTAGCTTCAGGGTTTCACAACTGTCTGGTGGATGTCACTATTTTCTTGCACAAAACGTATAAAATAAGCAGATACATACCTTGCAGATATGATCTATCACCATGGTGTATTTGGTGCAGGATATTGATTACAGCAGATTGATCAAACCTTCTTTTCTGGACTCTTGGTAAACTTGTCGGTTGAACTCTACTTTGGGCTAAAATGAACCGGACAGGGGGTTACGGTGAACTCTGACCTCTTCATAGAAACCTTTTGTGCTGCTTCATCTAGACATTGATTTGTTCCCTCCGACAGACGAGACCATATCCCCAGATAGGCCTCGGCCACCACCTGCATCGCCATGGAAGCCGGCCCGCAGCACGTTGTCGTTCACGTCCGACTAGTTCATGTTTCCGTTCCGTTCCGCTCGTCCGTGTTTTTACGAGACAAAACAGCTGACGAGGATCCGAACACAAGATGCTGCGACTAAAGGAGTAATTCCCAGATCTATTAGCACGTGAACAACAGTTTTAGTCGTAGTTGAACTCGCGAGCAAAATCAATAAAACCACTTCTATGAAACAACAACACAACATTAAAGACTTTATTTTGTTCTCTTGAAGCTTCTGGGTTAAATGTGAAGTTTTAGTGGGGGAATAAGAATATTGATTTTCTTTAACGTAATATTGGCTTCCTCCCCTTGAGTGGGGGGCGTGGGGGGTTATCACCTTAATGAATGAAGGTCATTGATCATACTGTATTGACTGTGTCTCGGCTAACGGAGCTTGAGGGTTGCTTCTTCCTGGCGATTATGGAAAAATCTTCTGAATGTGCATAAAACGAGTGTGACTCAGCAGATTGTGAAAAGTTTAGTTATTTATGGTTAATAGTTTTTACTTTTAGTCGGTTTCCACATTGCGGGATTAAGTGGAGTTGTGTGGATCCTGGTGGTCGTAAAAATCTGCAACTTCAGAAGTAAAGTGTATCTGGAAGGTTGTGTTGTGCCTGTTTGTAAAGAGATGGGCTACATTTCTTTATTCCAGTGTTTGTTTGTTTTTCTCTTTCTTGCAGTACTTTTAATGCAAAGATCATTGATTAGTTTTTATCTGTAATAATGCATCATTCTCTGTCATTCCTCTATTGATCCATGGATTTGAGCATCTGGTCAGAGTGGGACGTGTTTGCTCATCTGCACAAAAGCCCCTGGTGTCTTACAGAAATCAATTCATTTGTATGATCGGTTGACATCCATCTAAGTCAGGCCTTTGTAGGCATGAAAATAGATGAATTATGCGTGGTTTAATGGGGAATATGTTTTCAAGCACACATCTTTTTTCTTTTCCCAGGGATCTCAGAGTTTGTTTTGCATCCTGTCCCCACGGCGGCGGTGGAGGGTTCTGTTGCACGTTTCTCCTGCGCGGTCGCCGGCAGCCCTCCCGCCACCATCACCTGGGAGCTCAACCAAAGCTCATTACCCCTACAAACAGACAGGTGCTTACAGACACTGTAATATGCTTCTATCTGTAATGTACTACCAGGCCCCAAATTCTGTCAATGTCCAGATAAACCTTCTTTATGGACCCTTTCTTAAATGTTTTGTCTCTTCAGATTAACTGTTTTGCCCAACGGAGTCCTTCAGATTCATAATGTTCAACTGGAAGATGCTGGGTGTTATCGATGCGTGGCAACCAACATCGGCAGCCGCCTGAGGAGCAGAGAGGCCCTGCTGACCGTCAGCAAAGGTACGGAACTACACTGAGAATCATTCAGTGCACCTTCTTCTTAAAACGCATCATTCACTCTTGACATTTCTCCTCTGCGTTGAAGCTGTTGGCCCTAAACCACGCCAGAGGCCCCGAATCATAGCTGGACCTCAGAACGTGACGGTTTCCCTGCACCAGACTGTGGTGCTGGAGTGTGTGGCCTCAGGTAACCCCTCACCAATCATCTCCTGGAGCCGTGCAGACAGCAAACCCATCGATGTTTACAAGGCCAAAGTGCTGGGCAATGGGAACCTGGTTATTACTGATGTCAGTCCCAAGCACAGTGGAGTCTACATCTGCAGGGCCACCACACCAGGAACCCGCAACCACACCACTGCTGCAGCCAACATCACCGTTCTAGGTACCCTGAACTCTCCATGCAGGTCCTACGACCACACTGTGTGTTGATTTCTTGTAAAACATGCTATCACACAACAGAACTGTTGTAGAATTCTTGTTTGCGAGATGCTGCACAGATTTAGTTTTATGGGTCGACACGTGGGAGGCATCGGACAGTAGGGATGGGCGGTATGGACTAAAAAATGTATCACGATAATTTCTGGCATTTATCCCGATAACGATAAAAATGACAATTAAAAAAATACCAATTCAACTCCACCTTTTTAACTATAAATCTATCACCACATTCAGTCTTTGGAGCCCCAGAAACACTGCTCTAAAAGAATACTAAATGATACTAAACTACACCAATTAAATTCAATTAATAAAAACCAATTAAATTAGTACCACTGTACTGCAAAACTGTAATGACTCAAATGAAACAAGTTTGAAATGTAAGAACAGATTCAACATTTATTCAAACTGCATGGATTAAACAGTGGGATAACAGTGCAAACAGCAAAAGTACCATCATCCTTCAAGTTTTCTTAGCTTATAAAATCACAAAGTAGGAAAAAATACAACCTGATAAATAAAGAAACAGGACAAATAAATAAAAGTTTACTGAAAATAAAATCCAATCAGTGATGACCTCTTCTAATATAAATAAAATGTGCAAATTAACCTGTGGTTGGAACATGCCACAAATACTATTGCAATTTGTTTTCGTAATAGTCAAAGTTATATCAAAATGTAACAACCATTTCCTTCTGTTGGGTAACAAAATAGTGCAAAAGACAACATGATGAAGAACAAAAATATATAGCCATCCTTTGCACTCACTGTTTTTTTGCAAACTCTGCATATAATAGATGATGTTTGCTCCTCGTCTTTCTTTTTAAATCCAAACCAGTTCCAGATAACGGAGCTGGAGCCTCGTTTAACAACGAGCTCCTCGCTCTCAGATCCGCCTTCCGCCATGTTTGTTACACAAAAACATCATCAACGGGAATTTATCGTTTTTACCGCGAGATGACAAATTCTTACCGTGGGGAGTTTTTTTGACGGTATATCGTGAACGGTAAAATATCGCCCATTCCTATCGGACAGGTCTCTGAATGAGTTTTCTTATTCACATCTCCCCCAGTGTCACCAAGGATTGTGGAGAAGCCCGAGAGCCAGACCCGTCCCAGAGCAGGCACGGCCCGATTCATGTGCCAGGCCGAGGGCGTGCCGCCACCGCACATCAGCTGGCTGAAGAACGGGAAACAGGTGCACTTAAATGGGAGGATTAAGATGTACAGCAGGTACGGTCCCACGGGAGTGGTGGTGGTTCAGCAGGCGTATAAAAGACTTTCCCAAGTTAATTCAGTGGCTTTTGGTTGTTTTCACAGTAAACTGGTGATCACCCAGATCATCCCCGAGGATGACGCCATCTATCAGTGCGTGGCGGAGAACCGGCAGGGTTCTGTGCTGTCCTTGGCCCGCCTCATCGTGGTCATGTCCGAGGACAGGCCCAGCGCCCCCAGGAATGTCCACGCTGAGACCATCTCCAGCTCTGCCATCCTACTGGCCTGGGAGAGACCGCTCTACAACGCTGACAGAGTCATCGCCTACTCAATACACTATATGAAAGCTGAAGGTGAGACTGAGACGCAAGTATGTGTAATGTTGGGGGGCTGAAGGTGTGAAACAAATACTCGATCACCGTCGACCTCGATAAGCCACATCAGCCTCACATGCCGTGAACTTCCCTCGGCTGAAGGCCATCTGCCGTGGCTGCACGGGGCAGAGGTCAAGGGGGCTTCACTTAAATAACAAGAGGCGCAGTCGGCCCATTGTCGGCTTCCCAGCTCAGGCCGCCCGCTTTTAAAGGGACAGCGGGTTATTTAAGTCCGGCGGTGCTGCGAACCAATAGTGCAAGGAGATATTTCACTTTGACACCCACATTTACAGCTAAGCAGCAATATAAAGTCTTTTAGATGATTGAAAGAATTCGTTTCAGTGGTCGGGAAGCAGTGATGAGTTTGTACCGTGCACTATTTAGTTTCTAAACACTGACCATTTAAATTATGCATGCTCAGCCCCCCCACCCTCCTGGTTTGGTAATATAAGCCTGTTTGCTAACTTGTGTGTGATCTGTTGCTGTGCAGGTCTCAACAATGAGGAGTACCAGGTTGTTATTGGCAACGACACAACCAGTTATATCATTGATGACCTGGAATCAGCCCGAAACTACAGCTTTTATGTTGTGGCTTATATGCCGATGGGGGCCAGTCGAATGTCCGACCAAGTCAGTCAACACACCCTGGAGGACGGTAAGCACAACACGCCGAGGCTCCCAGCATCCTTGGCAGTAAATCAGTCTGGCTTTAAAGCAGGGAACCTGTGTTCAGAGCAAACGTGGCTATAAGCATGACGATACCGTTGTTTTTTATGTTCTTTGTAATTTTTTTCAAATTTCTCTGCCAAGTGGATGTGATGTGCAGAGGTGTCAAAAGTTTTTTACTCAAGTAAAAGTATAAAAGTACTGGTTTCAAAACTACTTAAAGTATAAAAGTAAAAGTAATGTAAGGGGGAAAAAAGCCATTAAGGACAAAAGCCAATGAAAATGAATGCATCTTAGTATAATGTAAATATATTAAAGAAGCATATATGTGTACTATTGAGCATTAACATGTGTTTCAGAGAGCAGGAGATATGATGACTAGTTGCCTATAAGTATTGTAATGGTGCAAAAAGTCAAACTTCAGAGGCATGTTATCATTTATCCTAACCTTTATTGGAATGTACATCCAAGTTTAGTTGCAGGAATCTGAGGGAACGGATGTAAGAACAAAACTGGACAAGAACATCTGAAACAACCACAACCAAATTCACTCTATCCGGATGGAGCAATTTAACTGGATAGTTTTTTTTTAAAGGCCGAAATGGAATAGCGTAACAAGGCTGTTTTTAAAATGTAAGGAGTAAAAAGTACAGATAATTGCGTGAAAATGTAAGGAGTAAAAGTAAAAAGTCGTCTGAAAAATAATTACTCCAGTGAAGTATAGATAACCAAAATTTCTACTTAAGTAAGGTAACAAAGTATTTGTACTTCGTTACTTGACACCTCTGGTGATGTGCGATGCATAACTGACTTCATATTGTTGCAGTTCCTCTGCGCACCCCAGAGCTAACTCTGGCCAGCCAAAGTTCGACAGACATCCAGGTGAGCTGGCAGCCGCTGCCGGCCAAGATCAGCCGCGGAGAGCTGTCGGCCTACAGACTCTCCTATCGCACCGCTGTGGACAACACCGTCACGTCTGTGGAGCTGCCGCACAACAGCACGGAGCATCTCCTGGAGGGGCTGCAGCCCGACACCATCTACCTGCTCCGCATGGCTGCAGCCACGCGGGTCGGGTGGTGCGAGCCCTCCGCCTGGACGTCGCATCGCACACCCAAGATCTCCAGCAAGAAAGGTATGAAAAGTATGAAGGCACGCTTCTGAAAACTGGTCACTTATTCGTTTCTTATCAGTATAATTGATCGTGATGTTTAGTTTTTGAGTTGACTTGCATGACGACGTGCACGATGAAGGGCATGCTAACTAACTTCTCTACCAGACCAATCGGCAGCTACAAGTGGGTCCAACCCCGACGTCCTCTTTGCTTTGGTCACATGTCTGCATGGCTGCATGCAGGTCACCGGCGTATGATCAGCGTGCTCTTGTAGCATTGTCCCGTAGCCGTTCTGATGGTTACCCAGAAACCCCTGCCCCTCGCTGTCCGTGATGTTAGAGTGGCCTCAGTCACGCATCATAAAGAGGGGGCCCCAGGCTTCTGTGTGGGGGGAAGAATAGCCGTTTTAATGGCCTGCTGCGTTCGGGGGGGTGTTTTTGTCTCCTAAAGCTGAACTTTACGTTTCCAAAGTTTTTATTCAATTTGTTTTTTTATTTCTATACTTGGGTTTTGTTTTATAGCCCATCAACAGACATGATCTCAGAACATTTCTCACTTAAAGTCTATCGTGCACAAAGTTCTTATTTTCATTTCAACACATCCAATCTTGTCTTGTTTTGTGCTAGCTTCCCTTTGTGCTGATTAAAATATGCTTCTTCTTCTTCTCTCTCTCTCCGTCAGTCCCTTCAGCCCCTATTCTTCAGCTGGAGCCTCTCAACTGCACCTCCATCGCGGCCCGCTGGCAGACCTCCGTAGACTCGGTGGCCGTTCAGGGTTTCAGGCTGTGCTACCACGAGGAAGGCCAGCCAGAGCAGCCCAGCGTCCCTCTGCCGTCTCACACCTATACCTACACTATAGCTGGTCTTGGTGAGCAATGTGGAGGGATATATTTGACTATAAGTTGTGGTTCTATCATCTGGACACACTGGTCGACCAGTGTGTTCTCACGTAAATGGATCTTTTTGCATGACCTCATTTAATTCAGTGGGCAGTTGGATGCTGCTTTGCATTTCCACCCTCTTCCCTAATCAATATGAGCTGACCCCTCTTGTCTGACCGGCCGTCTTCTCCAGTCTCACTGTGGTATTGTGTGAAATCAGGCTCCCGAGGTCAGAGGTCGGTAACCAGATGTCCCTCCCACTGGCGCTTGTCATTCTAAGGCTCGCTTAATTATGCACAGCCATTGTGTGGAGTCCTGGGCCAGACCTGCCCTGCAGGACCCGGGCCACCACCTCCCTTTAGCTGGACACTGGTGCACACAAAGACCCCTGGGATGGGCCAGACCCGGGCCGAGCCGCTGACCTCTGGCCGTGAGACGGCAGTCTTGGCTTTGAAACCCCGCCCCCACTGGTCATCTGTGCCGTCCGTGTAAATAACCCTCATCAGTATGTACGCAGCGTCAACCAGCGTCAACCAGGGCCAACCAAAGCGAGGTTTAAAGAAGTAATTTTGTCCTTCAGCACAGTCCACTTCCTGCTCAGTCCCAAATAAGAGTCTTTGTTTTGGTTTAGATGTACATATAACTAGGGCCGGGGATCGATACAAATATCAAGAATCGATTCGATTCCGATTCTTAAGATTCAGAATCGATTATCACGCTTTGATTCGATCCAATTCGATTCGATCCGATATTGATTTGGGTTACTGTTAATAAAACTGTTTTTTCAGCTGTTGCATGAATTATATGACTGTCTAGTTATGCAACATATTAATACTAGTATTATATTGAGATTAAACAGCAAGCATTGGCAGCTAATGATGCTGTAAGGACCAATCAGCTCCCAGAATGCTGATAGAACTGCTTTCAGAAACATCGTGTGGGTCAGAATTACCAAACAGATCCAGGGCAGCAAACAGAGGATGAAAGAAATCGCTTTTATTTTTTTCCCCATTTATGAGAATTTGGTTTTTAACATTTATGCAAATGTAACCCCAAGACAGTATATAAAGCAAAGAAATATAGATATAATTCATGCAATTATAACTGAAAACTTTAATGTTTTCATACCTTTAAACATATTTAAAGGCAAAAACATGGCACCACATTTTTTTTTTTTTTTAAATCGATCTTTAGACATATGAATCGTTTTTTAGGAATTAATATAAGAATCGATTTAAAATCGGAGAACCGATCGTTTCAACACAGGCCTACATATAACCATCATTTTGTAAACCGTCCTTCCAAAACCCTTCAGGCGGGTTGTTTGGTGAGTGATCTGTTGTGCTCCAGGGTTAGTGTTAGAGTACCAGAGTGCTGCTGATATTCTCCTCTGTGCTGTTGCTCCAAGCCTTCACCTCAGGAAACAACAAGCAAGGGGGAACAAAAGGGGCCCGCCTCCCGACCTGCAGCCCTGCGCCCAGATTCCTTCTGTTCTATCTTGGCCTGGCCTGCTGACCCCAGTCACCCCCCCCCCACAATCCCATGGGCCTCGGGTCCCAGCAGCTGAACACTGGCCCAGCCCCCAAAACAGGCCTGGACACACGGCCGCCATTGGTCAATACCCAGAGACCGACCTTTCACCCGTGGAGCATAAAACAAAGCTTAGCGCCTCCTAAAGCGTCCTGATTTAGAGTCTCGGGACGTGGTCGTTTTTCAAGCTTAAGCACTTTCCAAATGAAAGGTTCCCAGTGCCAGGGTTCGGTGAGGACTGTGAGTCCTGATCTTACGTGCCAGTACTTGACGCAGTTGTGTATTACAACGCTCAGAGTCTGTAGTTTGTTTGTAAAAGTAATTTGTGGGCACCAGAGCAGGAAGTGACTTTGTGCAGCTCTGAAAAGGAAGAAAAAGACCACGTCGTCCTTGTTGATATTATCATTATAATCCCGAAGTTTTGGGGGTCGCTGAGTTTCTCCTGCTTTCTGCACAACAACACATGATAAATGAGAGGCTGAGGTAATAAGTGGGCCGAGCGCTGTCCACGTATGGGGGGGGTAGCGCTCCCTCCTGCAGCTAATTGTTCTCATGTCAGTCTGTTTTAAACTATCCTGCTCTGTTATTAACCATCAGTTTTTTTATGTATTAGAGCTGCTCTGTTCAGCGGTTGCGCTGCTCTTTATTTTAAGAAAATTGGTAAAAATGGCTGAGAACGTCATTTAATGGGTTCCCTGTGTTGCAGATCCCAGGAGGAAATATCACGTCAAGATTCTGGCTGTCAGCAGCTTTGGAGATGGTTATCAGACGGACCAGACCGTCAGCACGCCCGGATGCTTGTGTGAGTACATTAGCCTGAACTTTATTCCAAATAACCGCAGCTTCAAACACGCGAGCTGTCTTCTGTACACGTGTCTGCCGTGCATGTGTCTTTCCTAAAAAGTGTTTTGCTTGTGCGTTTAGCGGCAAGAGACCAGCTCGCCGTGGCTCCTCCCCCTCCACATCAGGTAACCGTCCTGACCAGCACGTCCACCGCAGCGTCCCTACGTTGGAGTCATCCCGCGTTCCCTCCGGGGAAGCCTGTTAGCTACACGGTGCGCTGTACTCCCGTGGGCACGCACAACGTCTCCGCCATACGCTACCTGCAGATGTGAGAATCCCTCAAACACAACCATCACGCCGGGTCTGGTGCATGAAACCCTGAATCTCCTTTTATGTACGAGTGTTTTTTTTTCCACAGTAACAAGCAGAGCGTGATGGTTCAGGATCTGAGTCCGAACACGCGCTATGAGTTTGTGGTGCGTCTCCATGTGGACCAGATGTCCAGTCCCTGGAGTTCTGTTGTCTACCATCAGACCCTGCCAGCAGGTGAGGAGCTGAGCGCTGCCCTGACTGCGTAGCCTTTTTAAAAGCCTTTATCTTTCATTGCGTGCAGATGTGGTAATTGCATATTTTTAATAACATTTCTTAGCAAGGGTTGCTTATGTTGACCGTGAATGCTCTGTGTGCAGCGCCTCGCCGCCCACCAGCCGGGGTGCGAGTAACGCTGATCGAAGACGACACTGCGCTGGTGTCCTGGAGGGAGCCGAGCGAGCCCAACCTCTCGGTTACACACTACACCATCCTATACGCCCAACAAAAGTCCTGGATGGCAGGACACTGGCAGGAACTAAAGAGAGAGGGTGAGTCGTCCACTTTCATCACCTTTCTGTCAAATATGTGATGCAGAGTTGTTTCATGGGATGCCCCAACAAAGCAGAGCATCGCCTACATGAATACAGAAACAGGCATTCCAACCAGTCAGTAGTTATATATTTCTTATACAGGACTGTCTCAGAACATTAGAATATTGTGATTTTCTGTAATGCAATTACAAAAACAGAAATGTCATACATTCTGGATTCATTACAAATCAACTGAAATATTGCAAGCCTTTTATTATTTTAATATTGCTGATCATGGCTTACAGCTTAAGAAAACTCAAATATCCTATCTCAAAAAATGTAAATATTCTGGGAATCTTAATCTTAAATTGTAAACCATAATCAGCAATATTAAAATAATAAAAGGCTTGCAATATTTCAGTTGATTTGTAATGAATCCATAATGTATGACATTTTTGTTTTTGTAATTGCATTACAGAAAATAAAGAACTTTTATCACAATATTCTAATTTTCTGAGACAGTCCTGTAAATGTTTTAAAGTCATGTTTTTGTTACTGAATGTTGCTGATTATCAGAAGCAGCCACAAAGTGACATTTCCAAGCAGGTCGTTGAGGTTTTTGTCAGAACTCTGTGAGTTTCAAACCGTGTTTGATTGTAGGAAGCCACACGATGGCCCTGCTGGAGAAGCTGCAGCCGGGGAGTTCGTACCTGGTGAAGATATGTGCCTCTAACGGAGTAGGCGACGGGCCGTTCTCCGAGCCCGTGGAGCTGGCGCTGAGGCGAGGACACCGCAGCAAGAACCCCAGACACTCGGACCACGTCCCAGACGCTACAGGTCAGCAACATGAAACCAGGATGGAAGAGTCTCATCTCAATACCTTTACACTATGTGCTATGTAGTACAGTTACTTGGTAGTAGCGGTGTACCTGCTGGCAGGAATGTTTCCTTGCTGTGGTCCATAGTGAAGCTGAAGAAGGGCCAATCCCAATACACCCCCTACTTTCTACCACTAGCCCTAAAAAAAGAAGCCACAGATTTTAGGGCACTTGTAATCTTCCCAGGGGCCTGTCCCAATACTCCCACTACCCCTAC
The DNA here is from genome assembly GCF_033807715.1 of Cololabis saira. Taxonomy (NCBI): domain Eukaryota; kingdom Metazoa; phylum Chordata; class Actinopteri; order Beloniformes; family Belonidae; genus Cololabis; species Cololabis saira. The sequence continues at coordinate 33,115,347 of NC_084591.1, forward strand.
TTTTCAGCACCACCCCTAAATTTTGCTGTCACTGCGTGGTTTACGTTCGGGTACGTAAGCGACTGCGTAGTTTGCACATACGTCACACCATATCAGGAAGCCGAGAGCTAAAAGCTGTTTTAATTTCAGCTGTAGCGCTGTTAATATGGCACTTTATTAAGTTTTAATATTTTTTCAGGTGTAAAAGTAACCGTTAAGATCCCCAACCTGGGCTCAGTTTATCCAAATAACGCCTGTTAAGAAATTTGATCCGATGTTTTCGGCGATGATAAGAGCCGCCGGTCCGGGGCGCAGCAGCAGCCGGAGTACAGACGTGATCGCCGGGTCAACCTGCACCAGGGAGAAACCTGCAGCTCTGTGGAGAATCACCGCTGGCTGAAATAAATCATTTAGGAAGATAAATGTTGGTTTAATAGATGAAATCTAACAGTTGTAGCTACGCCTGTTAGGAAATTTGCTCCGAAAATTTCGGAATGAAGACTGCCTGCCGGCTCAGGAACTTATTTATGGTTCCGCGTTAAATCGACACAGAGCCTACGGCGTAGAGTACGTAGTTTGTGTAACGTGGAACTATAAATCAGCCTTTATTCTGGCGAGGTTTGAAAAAGACTTCGCAACAACGGGCAAACGAGTGATTATGTACATTCACTGAGTGAATATTATTTTTTTTTTATAAACTTTGTTTATTGATTTTTAAGACACAAATTGACAACGATAAAGTGCATGTAAATAACACTGAGTGAATATTATGAAAGTAAAATATATATTTCTCACTAGAAATGTAATCAAAACGCATTTTTATGCAGAAACTAACTGAAAATATGGATTTTATTCACTAAAAAATAAGAAATGTCCGCCATGTTTTTTTTTTTTTATTCAGTCCGCAAATGACGACGAAAAGCATTCTGGGAAATTTTTCTGGCCCTAGGTCATCTAGGGTGCATCTGAAAACCCTCGCTCTGAAGGGCTAGATTCATAAGCACTACCCCTAAATAAGCATACTACCACTAGGTGAAAAGAGGAATTGGGACACCACTACCTTCACGGGAACGCGCAAAAATTAGGGGTAGGGCTGAAAAGTAGGGGTAGGGGGAGTATTGGGACAGGGCCGAAGTCTTTTCAGGATGATGATAACACTTTTAAAGAGGGAAGCACATCCCTTGAACGCTCCGGTTTCTCGTTTCATCTCAGTCATGTTTTCCTCACATGTAGCTGATGTTGTTGACGTTCCCTGGTTGTGTCTCCCAGTGTTCTCGGACGGTCTCTACCGCCTCGACCAGAGGTCTGTGACCGGGATCATGGTTGGTGTCAGCATCGCCTTAACCTGCATTGCCTTGTGTGCTTTAATCCTGATCAGCAAGGGTAGACCGAGGTACGGACAGTCATATTATAAGATACGGACAAAGTGACGGCGCACCTGTGTTACGTGACGTAAACAGTTTTCTCTGCTGTGTTTGTATGACTGATAGAAAATCCTGCAGCACCAAAGTCGTTGCTATGGGAGCTGCTGAGGGTCCACATGCTGGTTTGCCGTTGCCCCATCCCTGCCACTCGGAGAAGGGGGAGGCTGTCATACCTATGATGAACGCTCACTTCATGGATGCAAAGGTGAGACAAGCAGATCAACCAAATTTGATTAGATTGCTAAGTGCTAATTAGGTACAGCATATGCATACAGACGTGGACGCGTTTGTTGGTACCATCCAAGAACCAGCCCCCGATGTTTGAACCTGGCCCGGACCAATTAGCTGATTACCCGAGGTCTCACAGAGGGACTCAGAAACAGAAAGATTGAAGCGATTAGCTCAAAAGGTTGGGCAATAGAAATAAGCTGAGGTTACCACCTAATGAGTTCAGACCAGTTTAATTTGTTTTTGCTGTTTTTTTTAATGATTCTGTTGAACCGCAGTTCAAAAGCGCTGTCATTTCATTGGTCAAGGTTCAGTAAATGATTATTGTGGGGTTTTCTTCCTTGAATGGAAGGAGACTACCAAATGCATCCTTCTGTGTATCTAAACTGCTTCACGTTGGTTCCAGGGGGGGACCGATATGGTCATAAGCCGGGCCGGTCCGGTCAGCAGCAAGGTTCAGAGCAAGAGGTGGCGGCTTTTCAAGGAAAAGCTGAGAAATCCCCCCAAAAGTGACGTGAGTGAAGTGTTGTTACTCGTCTCATTCAGCCTCGTCACAAACGTGTGGTTTTATTCTAATTGAATGATCTTTCTCTTTTCAGCTGGAAAGGAGAGCCAGCTTGTATGAGACTGGCAAAACCGTCCTGAGATACGACGAGCATCTGGGCTCCGCCCCGCTGTCCCCGTCGTCCCAGGAGATCATCTACGGACCGCTTCACGTGGCGGGCTCTCGCGCCAGCGAGGGCAGTCAGGAGACGGGCGACTCCGGTCACTACTCCAACGAGGACAGCAACGAAGACATGAGCAGCACATCAACTAACCACAGCTCAAGAACTGAGTCTCTGGGGTCGGACAGCGGCACCGAAGACCCCAAGCAGTCTTGTAAGGTGGAGAATGAGGAGCTGCAGAGCCGCCGCTTCCATCGGTCGGCCAACGATGCTTCCTGGCTCTGCCTCTCCTCCAAACACCAACATCCTGCCCCACAAACTCCAGCAGCTGGCCTCTCGTGACATCACCTGGCTCGTGTCTCTGCGCTCCAGCGGCTGAAGCGACGCCATTTCTACCGTGTTCCCCTCCTGGCCCGGTGTTTAAAGACGAGGGCTCAGGAACAAGCTGCTGCAGTGGAAGAAATGTGCGTCTGCTTCAGACTCACCTCAGGATCTCGTATGAATGTTCCTTATGAAGTTTTATTTCAGTTTTTTAAACACTGTCTACCTGTTTGCGTGTTCGGCACCGTCGGTCCTAACCAAAGCTCACCAATGATGAATGTTTTCAAGAAGAAAAAAAGAATGTCAGAAATGTACAGCGATACGTTTTCCTTATAGTACTTTATAAGGAAGTGTGGTGGTGTCGTGGAGTCCGTTTGAATGGATCATCTACCTCAGTGCTCCGCTCTTTGTCGACATAACTACCTCCTCTTCAGCAGGACTCTTGCAGTATTCTCTCAGGATCAGGGGACTCAGTGAAAACACTTCATTGCCAGGTCTTTTTTACCTCTTTTAGTGTGTTTGATTTCCATGGTTGAAAGAGCTTTTGTTTAACACTGTTTGACTTTGTTGTGAATATGACAAGTGCATTACATTTTGCCAAACTATTTTTAGCTTTATTGAACAGTATTGTTTGGCGTTTTCAGAGCTTTATCATGGCCTTAATGTGGGAAGGGCTAACTGCTGCCGTAGCAGGTTGGATCCAAAGACAAGACGTATCCAAAGAATTTTGATGATACAATAGAAACTATAAAGTAACCAAAAATATTGGGGATATACATTAAGGGGGCATGTTCCACGTTAGTGTTCCTGCCAGAGGTGTGAATTCCTCTGAGAGTGATGCTAGTTTTCTCAGTGTAAATATCACGAGTGCTTTATCCTGGTGAAAGCTTTAGCACAAGCCTTGTGCTCCATTTGCCTTCGAGACCATTGCTAAATGCAGAGGTGATACCGATGCTATTATCCAAAGAGTTGTGTGCTTCCTCAGATGGGTATAACTTTTGTTTTAATGCAGTTGATACTCGGCACGGTGACGAGTGCGAAGACCAAAGATCTCGCGTGTCCTGCCTTTAACGGGTGATGATATTTATTCTTTTGAGAGAATCATCTGTTCCCATTTGCAAATGTTGTCATATGGATGAAGGATTCTGTTCTCTCTCTCTGTTATATTTCATGTCCAGGTGTGATGTGAAGAGAATTTGAATAATTCTGACTATCATATTGGAAACCCTCTGTGTGAAGAGCAACATAATCAATTTTTATACCTTTGTAATACTAATTATCCTAACCAAAGAATAAAAAGTCTGTCTTTTAGTGATTTTCTTTGGTTTTCAATTATATACATTATCTATAAGTTAAGGTGAAATGATTTCCTTTGGATTTGGTTACTGAATTTTTTTAAACTGAGATGTCAGAAACTGTTCGGCTCTCTGTTTACTACTTTGGATTTTCACCTGAATTATGCTTCGGTTGAGTTGGAATTTCTGTTTTAGATTTCCCTTTTTAATATGATGTAAATGAAATGATTTCTGAGTTTATCATGTGACATTTTCCAAAACATGTTTGATGTCAGTTTCATTTTTCAGTGTAATAAATATTCTAAACGACTAATTTGGAAGTCACTGGTAATGTTGGTGGTTTAACACGGACTTCAGATTTAGATTTAGAATGTAGATTTAACTGTTATTTAAGTTCTCTATTTCTGTTTTTGAATGCCAGACTACATTTTTGTAATCCAAAGAGGGAAACAGAGTATTATTTGACATGTGGAAATGTTGCAGCAATTTTCTTTGATGCTTCCAAGATGATCATTAAAAACTAGATAATAAAATTGTTCTTGTGGAAACAGAATTGATCTTGTATTCCTCTGTTTAATCCTACCACTGACTCTGGGCTGAAATCAAGTATCAATTATTTCTCACTGTATTTCAGATGTGAGGCTTTTATTTTGTTTTCTTGCAACGTGAGAGGTGTCATTACAACTTATTTCAAATGCAGCTGTTCTTTTATGTAACAGGATAATCCAAATTCAAATGAAGTACCCCTAATCTATACTCATCAGCACTGAGAGTACTTATATTATAATATATTTTATAATATATTTTAAATATTTTAACTGAATCGTAGTCGAATTTCAAGTATACAGCCAGAAGTATTTGACAAGTGGACGGCGCTACAGAGCACTGTACGCCAAAACCTCCAGACTGAGAGACAGTTTCTTCCCTCAAGCTGTTGCTCTGATGAACTCTCATCACTCATAGAGTTTCAGAGTAATCAATCACTGTGCAATAATAATTATCAGAATCAGTTTTATTGGCCAAGTTTGAGAATTGTCCAACAAGGAATTTCACTTGGTTATTTCGCTCACTGTAGCCAGATTTAAAAATAGAAAACAGTAAATAAATAATAACCACAATCATATGCTGTAACAATGCACCTTTCAATAACCATGTCTACCTCATACTGCTGTGCCTTTCACTTTTTTTTAATTGTATGGAAATAGAAATAGAAATAGAAATAGAAATAGAAAGCTTTTATAATCATTATAATGAGATTAGGCAGCAGCTCCATAAAAGTGCACACATGTAAAGACTATGTAAAAAAACAAAATAAGAAACAGGAAATATAACTTGGCCAGTAAACCTGATTGTGATTCTGAGAGGATCCAGCAGGGGGCAGCAGAGCTCTAACGGGAGCTGCGGCCGCTCGCGCGAGACTAAACGAAGAAGGAAGTAACGCGACGGTCTTGTTTTCATTAGCTGCAGCACGCAGCTCCGCTGCTGCCAACATGCGCATTGAAAAGTGTTATTTCTGCTCGGCCCCAGTCTACCCCGGACATGGAATGATGTTTGTACGGAATGACTGCAAGGTATGGCTTTTTTTCGGTACCTGAAAATGATTGTATATTAAGGGAGGTCGTTCTTGTTCTCCGTTAGCTGAGTGGCTAATGCTACCTTGAGAACGTGTTGGTCAGTCACGTGGCAGCAGAAAAGAAGACCGTAAAACTGTCCCCGGCAGGTTGATTAACATCTGTTTAGACGAGTTTCTTAGGTTGTAAAGTTTAGATTTTAAAAAATTTGATGGCATTGGCTGTGATGTTTCAAATTAAAGTGAATTTAGGGTAAAGCCGTAACCTCGGGTCTCATGATTGTCTGTAATAGAGCCACTGCGCCCCTTGGCGGTGGGTGTGGAAATGTTGTTAAAGGGCATCTCCAATCTTTCTATTTCTGGGATTCAATGGTTTTGTATCTTGCCGTTCTTTTTCCTTCCTTCTGTTTTTCTTTTTTATGTGAGTACACATTTTTCGATAGGAAAGTCCTTCTGTAGTTTGTTTAGTTACACCAGCAGTAATAGTTTGAAGTTATTATTTATATTTCGTTATGGGTTTTTATATTTATGTTGGTAATAAGTTACCGGTATGTTAACATCAGTATTTTGGTTGAATTAATGTTCCCTTTCTCTGCCATTACTGTAAATAATATTAAAAACAACACTCCAAAAAATAGTTTATATCGGACACTGCAGCCATAAACATAACTTCCTCAAGTATTCGTTAATTTATATCAACAAATGCAGTTCTTCCAAAAATGATTTGGCTCTGCTGTTAAGCAGGTCTATTCCTTGTGTGATTTCTGAGACCCGTCTCAGGTGTTGGTTTTTTTTTTTTTGGTAATTTTTTTTAAATTAGTTAAACTAAAATTAGTTTGTTTTACTTAATTTTTTGTGCCTCGTGTGAGTTTTTCTGAGTGTATATTTTAGGTTTTCATTCTATATTTATTCTTCTGTGCAACACTTTGCTCTGCTGTGGTTGTTTTTAAAGTGGAATGCTTTGTAACTTTATGTTTTCATAGTTTTATTTATTTTAGCCCAATAAAAAGGAAACTCACAAAATTTACATTTATATATTTATTTTAATGCAAATTGTCTCAGAAATGAATGAAAATCACAAAATATTTGATTAGATTATGACTCACTGTTTAAGAGAATTTGCTACTGGCTTCATCCAATGTTCACATATCTACAGTATTTTTGATATTTATTCACAGTAGTTGGTGAGATATGTAGAAAATATAATCTTGAAGGACAGATCAGAAGTTTACTTAGATTTTGATCCAACAAATAAAGCCATTTATGATAAACGTTGTAGTAATTTAGTCAAAAACGAAAGTGCTCCCTCTGGTGGATAAACTGTCACAACACTAAACTGCCTTAAAGTCTCCTCTAAAGCGGGGGTCTTCAACCCTGGTCCTCAGGACCCCCTGTCCTGCATGTTTTAGATGCTAACCTGCTTCAGCACACTGTGATACAAAGGACTGTGACATTAACACACATGTCCAGACCTGGATGAGAAGCTGATGACGACCATTAATTAGAATCAGGTGTGATGATCCAAGGAAACATCTAAAACATGCAGATCTGGGGGTCCTGAGGAGCAGGGTTGAAGACCCCTGCTCTAAAGGATCAGTTTTGTTTAACTACAGGTTTATTGCTTTATGCCAGAATCTAGGACCATAACGTTTTGGAAGAAAATTTTGAAGAAGAAAGAATCTCCATTTAATTTATTTATTTATCATATCCTGCAAAATTGTTTAAATGGGTTAGTCATACATTTTACATCCAATGCAATGTTTTTGAATTTCAGTAAAACTCAGGTGAAATGGTTGGTATTCCTCATCTTTACTGAAGTAGGGTAACTTGTTTTTCTCTGTAAATAAGCAGCCACAAAGTCATGGACAGGAAGTTTTTCTCAGCCATTTCTTTAGTCACTCCTTTTTTGTTTTAATGTATATTGAGCAATGTGAATGTTGGTTTGTGTCGCTCGTGCAGCTGTTGCCTGAACTGCGGTTCAATCTCAATGAATACAAGAAACGAATAACTTTGGACACGGCTTCAAATCTTTTGTTCTAATTCGGAATTTAAATCTGCTTTCTCTGTTTTTTGTTTGATGCATTCAGGCATTCAGATTCTGCAGATCAAAATGCCACAAAAACTTCAAGAAGAAGAGAAATCCCAGAAAAACCAGATGGACCAAAGCATTCAGAAAGGCATCTGGAAAGGAGTTGACAGTGGTAAGCTGTTCATCCATATTTGTGTTTTGTTTTCTCAATAAATTAATTCTGTTCCTGAACCCATATCCGTTTATGGTCTTGCAGGACAACTCTTTAGAGTTTGAAAAACGCAGAAATATTCCAGTTAAATATAATAGAGAGCTGTGGGACAAGACAGGTAATGTACACATTTATATTATCACTTTGAAACATGTCGATAAAACATCAGGTGGATTTCTCAGCAGCTTATTTGTGTGTCACTGTTTCCTACTTCTCCAGTTGAGGCGATGAAGAGGGTGGAGGAAATCAAACGCAAACGGCAGGCGAGATTCATCATGAACAGGTGAGAATTATGAACTTTCTTAAGTTATAATCATCCGGTTTGCAGCTGCTGTCTTTATATTCAGTGTTTTCAGTAGCGAGAATATCCGGGATCTGAGAAAAAGAAAATATTTTTTTCTGTCTTTTCTGCCGTATAGATTAAGGAAGGGCAAAGAGTTGGAAAAGGAAGAGGCCGTCAACGAAGTCAAGAAGAACATCCACCTCATCAAAGCTCCACATGCAGGTAAAGGATTTAGTTTGACTCTGGGGCGCTTTTATGAAGTGATTACAGTCCGATATGACAGGAAATGTGCCGAACCTGCACTCAAAAAATCCAAATAAGTTTGATATCCTTTTTCCCAAACTGTATTACATCCACACATAAACATGAAGCTTTACAGTTTAGTGGTGTATATTTATCAGATCCAGTTTATTAGAAAGAGCATCAAACTTGTAAAGATGGTACAGTAACGGTGTTATCTTTGTGACAATGTTCTAATTTTGTCTGTTTTTACAGGAAAAGCCAAACAGATGGAAGACAAGATGGTACAGAGGCTACAGGAGGATGTGCAAATGGGGGATGAAGATGATCTATCTTGAACCCAAGTGTGTTACTTTGGCCAAACGGCAGTGCACCTTGGCCTTGCGTTAATATAGTAACTTTGTTTGAAATAAAATTGGGAAAAATCATAAAATGTACATTCATATTTTCCCATGACTGTAAAAGGATTGGACTCACTGACGGAACCAAGCTCGGTTTTCTCCTCCTCTTTAAACTGTCATCATAACGGACTAAAGAATTTACAAAATCCTGATGTGTATTGAGATGTTTTGGATATGAAGCTAAAAAATGTTCAAAGCTTATAAACAATAAACTCATTTTTGGTTGACCTTGTTTTTCAAAGTATGTGAAACTTGAATTTTGTGTTTAAAGTGGTAAAACTCTGACATAACTCAACTTTGTGTCTTGGTTTTGGACAATCCGAGTCTGAAAGTGTTTGGTGAGCTGTTCAGATTATGCAGAGATCCATGACATCCCAGATCCAGATTACAGCAGTTATCCAGCCGTCTCAGTTTCTCTTAAATTCACAACATGCTTCATTCACTGATCGCCTGCAGTCAATAACACCAGGCTTTCATCTCTACCTGCATGTCTGGCAGAAGAGAGGCATGGAATGATGTCAATTAGCTGACTCGCCCCTAAAACCAGTTGCTATAGATGTTAAAGGGATGAGTATTGTACTATCACAGCAAAGGCATCAAAATCTTTCATGGAGGCCTCAGGATATTGCAACACCACTGGAAAAAAGATGCAAGATGTTTGCAGATGGTCACAAGGACAACACCACGCCTATACAGGAGGAACTTCCCCCAGCAGGACCCAACAAAAGCTGCTCAGGAAGCAACAAAGGATCAAAGTGTAGTGTCTGGATAGCAGACACCGGAGGACATCCTGAGAGGTTTTGTCTTCTTCACCGGTCACAGATTTTATGGTGGCACGAAGGAGATCTGTCTCGGTATTCAGCGACTGGTAATCATTTTGTGTGTAAATTGTACAATACAAATGCATGTTTCAACAAATAGGCATTTGTTGATTTCAACATATGTTTTAAATCTACTGTAAAAATACATATAACTGTATTAATATTGTAGCAATGAATTGTATATACAGGACCGTCTCAGAAAATTAGAATATTGTGATTTTCTGTAATGCAGGGGTCACCAATCCTGGTCCTCGAGGGCAGTGTCCTGCATGTTTTACATGTTTCGCTGCTTCAGTGCACCGTGATAAAAGTGACTGTGTCGTTAAGAGAATTGTGCAGACCTCAATGACAAGCTGATGACGATGATTAATTAGAATCAGGTGTGTTGAAGCAGAGAAAGCTCTAAAACATGCAGGACACCGGCCCTCGAGGACCAGGATTGGTGACCCCTGCTGTAATGCAATTACAAAAAATGTCATACATTCTGGATTCCTTACAAATCAACTGAAATATTGCAAGCCTTTTATTTTAATATTGCTGATCAAGGCTTACAGCTTAAGAAAACTCAAATATCCTATCTCAAAATATTAGAATATTCTGGGAATCTTAATCTTAAACTGTAAGCCATAATGAGCAATATTAAAATAATAAAAGGCTTGCAATATTTCAGTTGATTTGTAATGACTCCAGAATGTATTACATTTTTTTTTTTTAATTGCATTACAGAAAATAAAGAACTTTATCACAATATTCAAATTTTCTGAGACAGTCGTGTGTGTGTGTGTGTGTGTGTGTGTGTGTGTGTGTGTGTGTGTGTGTGTGTGTGTGTGTGTGTGTGTGTGTGTGTGTGTGTGTGTGTGTGTGTGTGTGTGTGTGTGTGTGTGTGTGTGTGTGTGTGTGTGTGTGTGCGTGCGTGCGTGCGTGCGTGCGTGCGTGCGTGCGTGCGTGCGTGCGTGCGTGCGTGCGTGCGTGTGTCACAGTATATCAAGTCAATTTTCAGTAATATTTACTACGTAAAATGTTATGCAGGAAGGGATTTTGTCATCAAGAACTTGAGGCATGTTTAGTCAAATCAATAATACTTGCCAGTACAAACGTATATATTTAATGTTGTACAACCACATGAGGGCAAATTACCAAATGTGTACAATCATGTTTATACTTTATACAAAAGCAAACAGGTGTTTTATTCCCACGTTTTTCACCCACCTGCAAAATGCTTTAACATTTATATACTTGCACATTGAAACAAGGTTGTCCAACTTAGGTGTTGGCATTTGCCCAGAAAATATGAAATAATTAAAATAATTGAAACTTGTATTAATATGTAATATAATATACTATAATATACATATATATATGTATGTACATATATATTTTATATATATTTATATATATAAAAGATCATACCGTACGTGAAAGTAAATTTTTAAGAAGTAATGCAGAAGCTGATTTTGCTATCAATAACTTTGAGGTGTGCATAGATGGAAACTCACTAATGCATGTGGACTTACGAAATGAAAGTAATATACAGGACTGTCTCAGAAAATTAGAATATTGTGATAAAGTTCTTTATTTTCTATAATGCAATTAAAAAAACAAAAATGTCATACATTCTGGATTCATTACAAATCAACTGAAATATTGTAAGCCTTTTAATATTGATGATTATGGTTTACAGTTTAAGATTAAGATTCCCAGAATATTCTAATTTTTTGAGATAAGATATTTGAGTTTTCATGTAAGCCATGATCAGCAATATTAAAATAATAAAAGGCTTGCAATATTTCAATTGATTTGTAATTAATACAGAATGTATGACATTTTTGTTTTTGTAATCGCATTACAGAAAAAAACAATATTCTATTCTTCTGAGACAGTCCTGTATAAGTAGAGTGACGGTGTAGCTGGCTGCATCTGCGTCTCTGGCATCTACATCTCTCTGCCATCGACGTCTCTGGCATCGACTGGACGGCCTGGTACTGCACAGCTTGGCGCTACTTCACACCTTCTGTTTGCTCAGGTTCATCCTCCTTTCGGTAAAAAGAGAAAAGCTTCGGTGCAACAATGTCTGAGGAGGTTGAAGGAACAAGGACCCCGGAAGAGCAGCAGGTAAAGTTAAAACCTTCACTTAAATCAACTAATCTGAGCAATTAGCACTGCTAGCACGTGAAAATTGGGGGAATTAGCAGGAGGAAGCTAGTTAGCCGGCTAGTTTTGATGGATTTAAACCTCCTGAATGCCACCGGAGTTGCATCAGTATATATATATATATAAACCCCATCGATCCCGCTGTGGTTACATCAACATCCTGCTGCCGTTTGTTGGTGGTATAAAGCGGATCTTGGGTGGATGTTGCCTACACCTTTGTTTGGCCCTGCTAACCATGCTAGGACTGGCCTGGTCTCTGCAAACACGTTATACTTTATTAGGGTGTAACGATGCACTAATCTCACGATACGATACACGATATTGAGGTCACGATAACGATACGATATTATAGCAGTTTCTTTTTAACAACCTTGAATGAGGAACATATGACTGGAAAAAATGTCTTTTATTTGAAAGACACAACATACAAAACAATACTGTGTGTTTGCCCTATTGTTACAGTTTGTAATGCTTTATAACTGTTTAAGTTTTAAAGAGAAAGCCAGGCCAACCATTTTCCACAAACTGAACTAAAAGTAATTGTCAGGTTTGCATTATGCATCTTCAGTTTCATACAAGTACAAATATTTTGCCACAAACTGAATAGTTTCTCTCGTGTATGATTTGACTTTTTTCCCTTCCAGAAATTTAACAACTAAAATTAAATAAATAAATACAAGTAAATAAATACATACAATTTTACATCATAAAAAAGATTGATTTATGCTCACTTAAGTGTAAGAGATTTATTTTTGTTAAGAAGGTTATTTTGGTAATTCAGGGTTGATTATTTTATAAATATTCTTTATATTCTGACGTAAATCAGGGACTATAATTACACTAGTCAGTTTATCTGTAGTGATTAGTCTGTTTTAGATTGGGCGGAGTGATACGCCACAGTACGGCACTAGGTGCTGTGTTGATGTTCTAAAATCCTACACTGTTGAGGGACATTAAAGTACACTGGAACTCAGCAGAAGTTGTCCCCGTGTTTATCCTACTCATGACCCCAAAAACGTTTAATTTAATAAGGTAAGGCTTAACTCTACACCAGCCTTGCATAAGTAAAAGTTCAGAGCTCAAAACGGGACCACAAAATGGGACTAGTTTCTTCTGAGCGGAGTAAGATTTTGGTCCGTGGGTCGAGGCGCGGTCGTCACCAATACACTGCACGTTTCTAGTCAACACAATAGATTAATATTAATAACCCAATATCGCGATACACTTTGTCACCTCCACGACACGTATCGTGACGTTTTTGTATCGCGAAATTTCGTGGCACGATATATTGTTACACCCCTATACTTTATTAACACGCTTATACTTAAACAAGTGCAAACATGCACAGTTTTAATTTTCCCCTATTTCACATGTGCTCTCGGTGGGTTTGTTTTGTGTCGTGATGGGGTTTTGTGCCCATGTGTGTGCAGGAGATGGACGACACCGTGACCAGCCCGGAGAAGGCGGAGGAGGCCAAGCTGAAGGCCCGGTACCCGCACCTGGGGGCCAAGCCGGGGGGCTCCGACCTGCTCAGGAAGAGGCTGACGAAGGGGGTGCGTTTCTACTTCAGTCTAGGGCTGCCACCTTTAGAAATAAGAGATGCCCCGATTTCAGCAGTGCAGGAGCCAAAAAAAAAACCCAAAACTTCTAAACAGCATAAAAATGTGTTTATTTTATATGAAAAAACAAAATGCTTTGATCTAAAGTTTAAAGTGCTTTAGTACCATTGAACCTGCAACAGCCAACCATACTAGCAACTGAAATAGCCTCCTATTCTATGTATGTCCACATCAGCCCAGATGTATAATATAACCTACAGGTGAAGAATATGGTGTAAAAGTTAACTTATTTCAATAATTCAACTTAAAAGGTGAAACTAATATATTACCTAGTCTTATTACATGCAAAGCAAGATATGTTAAACCTGTATTTGTTATAATTTTGATGATGGAATTGTTTATTGATTTCATAAAATATTCTCTAATTTATTTTTTATTTGGGATTTTCATAAACTGTGAGCCCTCATCAAAATAACAAATAAAGGCTTGAAATATCTCACTTTGAATGTAGTGGGGAAATAATATATTTTATTTCACCTTTAGTTAAATTTACTACGAATGAAGTTTTGCAATATATTCAAATTTTCCCACCTTCACCTGTATATTATGACATCAATAAATAAGAGCATAATATGTGTCCGTATTGGTTCAATACAGAACGCAACTTTTAATTCCAACCCCTACCTGGAGGTGAAGCCCGAGTCCTCCCCGCTGTCTGGCACACACATAGAAAGATATGGGCACAGACGCAGCAGGTCCTGTTGTCCCGCCACAAAGATTTTGCTGGCCTTAATGTTTCCTGTTTTATTGTGTTCATTTTTGTTAAATTTAGTGTTGATGTGTGTGTGACAGACGTTTGTGTGTATGGGGCGTTAATGAAAATACGGGACAAATCCATATTTTACGGGACGGGTGGCAACCCTACTTGAGTTACTCACAGAAATAAAGTCCAGGCTGGTAATGGCTCTCATTTTTATATACCTGCCTCTTTGTTCAGCAAAAGTATTTCGACTCTGGTGACTACAACATGGCTCAGGCCAAAAAGAAGAATAAGCAGTTGCCTTCAGCCCCAACGGAGAAGACCGAGATCACGGGGGGACACATCCCAACACCTCAGGACCTGCCTCAAAGAAAGACTTCCATTGTGGCCAGCAAGCTGGCCGGTTGACGGTTCCCGGTCACTGTTTAGCTATCATTCCACTGCCCACTTGACATTTACCTGCTGTTTACATCTTATTTTTTGCTTTGTATGTATTCTCTAACATGGTATGTACTAAAATGAAAACTCGAGAACAACTGTTAGGAGCTGATTTGTCTGATAAATCCATTTATAGCTGAAAATTTATTTCAAGATTTTGAGGACTGAATTGTTTTTGAAGTCTGAACATAATATCACACACATTTTCATCATTTCATGTGAAACGTTCACATTTAAGGACCTGCCTCCATAGAAATTGTCAGTGGAACAGCATATACAGGGGTTCTGTTTTCACCAGGAAACAGGACTCTGTTGATAATTGAGGAAAAAAACGACGGCAGATGGACTAAATACCAGGCACTGTTAATGTATGTTAAAAATAGAAATACAGTTATCAGCTTTTCTTGAAACGGTTTCGGTGTTCACCTGCTCAAATGGAGGCAAGTCTGTTTTAAATAGTGAAATGTGAAGCAATCTTACTTGATTTCTTTTTTCTCATCTACTCTTCTGGCTGTGAGATTTAATCTAACTTTGTGCTTTGAAAGTACTAAAAACTGGATGATACATAGCTTTGTTCCCTGTTGCGTTAACCTGAGTTTGCAATGACTTGCTGCTGTTCTTCACATCCTTCTGACCTCCTAGGATAACCTTAAAAGTAACAAACCATCGTTCCTCTTGAGCAATATTTGCTCCATCACTGAGAATGTTGGTTGTGAATTTTGCCTGAAATGTTTTTCTCTGTCCGACTGGAATTACCGAGGATTTTATGAGAAGAAACCCACCACACGTCTGGAGTGTGCATGTGCATTTACTGTGCAGGAACACTGTGCCATTTGTTTTGTAAATAAAATAGTTTTTCATAATATCTTGATTTCACGTGACTTTACCATTGTGTTTATTACTTCGACTTCTTGACATGACTGACATCCATCCAAGAAAGAGCAGTGTGTTATGTTTGAGCTCAATTCAGTTTATTTGGGAAGGGACAGTGTACATTCATATACATTTAGAATTAAAAATGCAAATGCACCCAATTTTAGCTACAGAGCTAGTTTCCATTGGCAGTCCCCTGGCTAAAAATATAAAAGACAAGTTAGGACAAATACAAATAAAGCGTGCAAAAAGTTTCTGTTCTTGTTATTTTGCTTCTATTTAAGATAGAAGGAACAGGAGGACAACCTGCATCAACCAACATCAATCTTCATACTAACACGATCTTAGACAAGATGTACTCAAATGTACATTCGAATTTTGTGTTATTCTAATTGAAAAACATCCTTTAGTAAAAGCACGGGTTAAATGTTCTTTATCTCTGCATAATGGCAAAACAAAATGCTGATACCTATGATAAATTTTTTTTTTTTTTAAATACACAAATGTATATAATGCAGTGTTGGAGTTTAATTCAGTGTTCCAACATCTGAATTACATTTACCTTTGGCAATCAAATTTCAGGACTTTTTTTTTCAATTAAATGAACCACAGTCATTCAAGGGAGGTGTTTTATTCTCAAACTTGAGTGGAAACCAAACCAGGTACCAATATTAGATGCCAATCAAAGTCAGTCCAGTAAGGAAGGAGCAAAAATTGCAGTGTTACTGACCACTGGGGGTGGCTCCGAAAACAAGTCGGTCTCCACTGATTTTCCAGCAGAAATAAACATTTACAGAGGGTTCAAAAAGTTTTGCTCTCCATCGTTAAGAGTTCACATTTATAACAACTGTACCAAGCGGAAGTATTTAGATCCCCTACTCAACCAGCCTGTGATGCCTGGAGCAGTAGGGCCCAGTGGAGATGTGCTCGTCCCCATTTCAGCTCTGGAAGCACCCAGTTAGAGACACCATTCAAGGATTACAAAGTTTCTAAAGATTTAAGTCTTGAATATGTGGCTGTACAGCTGAAGGCCTCATCCAGAGTCATGTTTCTGAATGTTTACACCCCCCCCTCACACACACAAAAAAATACTGTGCAGACTTCTCGGTGAACTGCCGTCTATGATCTGTGTTGATTTAACAGTGTACTTATTGTTGGGGATTTTAACATCCATGTGGACAACTGTCAGGACAAAGGGACTAAACACCTGAGTTAACACACTGGACAACTTTGGGCTGACTCAGCATGTAACAGAGGCCACGCACAATGGGGGGGACACTCTAGACCTGCTGGTCTCTGAGGGTCTGAGCATCTCCAAGGTTACTGTGTCTGATGTGGGCCTGTCTGATCACTCCTGGTGTGGGTGTGTCTGGTCACTCTGATCACTCCTGGTGTGGGTGTGTCTGATCACTCTGATCACTCCTGGTGTGGGTGTGTCTGGTCACTCTGATCACTCCTGGTGTGGGTGTGTCTGGTCACTCCTGTATCTTCTTTGAGAAGACGATTTTCGTGGACCCAAATGTCTCGACAGTGATCTCTAAACGGTGTATAACTGAAAACAGTAGTGAGATCAGCTGCACCTGAATATCAGAATCTGTAGTTCTACTGACTTTATCTCATTGTTCCAATGTCTTTCTTTTGTATTTACATTTTAAACCCTGCCCTTTATTTATGTTTTAATGTATTTGCAAAGCACTTTGGATCACCTTGTTGTTGTGCTATACACAGTACTGCAGTTGAGGGGGGATGGCATCCCCACTGAAATAAAAACGGTCCAAATCATCCCCCCTGTAAAACTGCCATCCCCCCTTTCCATCCCTTATGTCATTTCATCAACATTTAGAGTCATCACCAGAAAAATAAAACCAGAAAAATGTGACAATTTACACCTGTTTCAGGTAAATCTTCACTTGAAATAAGTAGGAAAATCTGCCAGTGGGACAAGATTTATCTTCTCATTACAAGCAAAAAATCTTGTTCCACATGCAGATTTTTCTACTTATTTCAAGTGAAAATCTACTTGAAACGGGTGAAAATTGTTTTTTCCAGTGATGAGTCTTGTTTTAAGTGTAATGAGATTTTTTTTACTAAAATGAGACATTTTAACTAGAAATAAGACAAATATTCTTGTTAAGATTTAGAGTTTTTGCAGTGATCCATTTTACTTATCCTGTGAAGGACAGAGGCATATTGATAAGTTCAGAAAACTGTTTTTTATTGTTGTGTTTTGATGTATTTGATGTAAGCCCAGTGGATATTTAAAGCTTACAGAAGGCTGCATTTAACTGCTGCTATGTCATTCCTGCAGTATTTCTGCAGGTGTTTTGGTCAGTGCTATTATTTGTAATATATTATATTATTTGTAATCAGCACAAATTATCTGTCCCCATATGATAAAATCCACCACCCCCCTGATTTTTTTTTACAACTCGAGTACTGTCTACCAGTGAATGTGAGAGTTTTCTTGTGTACACATAATTTGTTTGGAAAATTCAATAAAACAATTTTCTTTTAAAAAATCAGGATAATGTCCTAGTATTTAAATATATCACTTAATCTTCTGCTGTTACCCACCGCCTAATTTAACTGACATCAGTTGAATAAGCTGGCACTTATTTTTGTCCACTTAAAGCACTGCATCCATGCCATCATGTGCGCGAGACAACTGTTCCAAAACATTCCCCATGGTCATGATGTTCATATCTGCGCACGGCGCAATTACAATGCAGAATGCATTGTGATCCCTCAGTGGTGGCTGCGCACATCTGCGCAGTGGGTGGCACCGCGAACATGCTGTTTCTGAAAGACGGAAGTGAAATGCTACACTCAAGCTAGCGGGGAAGCGAGTTGTGAGAAGTTGAACAAACTTTTGAAATTAGCGAAATGAAGCGCCACTATGAAAGTGGTGCTTCCAAAAGGAAGAAAAAGGAAGAGGCCAAATCAAAGGCTCACTCACTCACTCACTCACTCACTCACTCACTCACTCACTCACTCACTCACTCACTCACTCACTCACTCACTCACTCACACACTCAGATATCTATCCCTCACTCAGACCTCTCTTTTAAAATATTCTTTAAATAAATACCTTGCTTTTTGATATACAATGGTGTGTTATCTGAAACTCATTGTTAAAAGTTCGATGGGCCTCCTAGATAATTTCGCCTTGGGCCCCCAAATGGCTAGGACCGCCACTGACTTGTGGTTGTGACAAACGGACGCACCGCTGGGAGGCGCGCGTGTGTCGGCCCTCACTGCCTGACAGCCGTGGAGCAGCAGCAGCAGCGGTCCTGTCGTGGACAGACTTCACTCCAGCAGCGGAAACAGCAGCAGAAACAGCAGCAGTACCCGCGTCTCCGCCGCGGAGCTGCGTGAATGAGCCCCGGTTGTCCCCCGGGGGAGGTTTGAGGACGCGGACATGGAGCTCTACTCCCAGGTAGGTCTCCCCAGCCGGGGGGGAAGTTAGACTAAAGTTAGACTAAAGTTAGTTTGGTGTGTTTACGAGCGTTTCCGCCGGTAAGGGTTTACTTCAGACGCGTTCGTTGTTTTTTTTAAGACTTCGAAGTTTCAGAATGATGATTTATGACTTTTTCTATGAACCAAAGTTATCCATCCTGTCCACACTGAAGCCGAGGCTCTCTCTCCCTCTTTACCTCTCTCTCTCCCTCTGTCTCCCCCTCTTTCTCTCTCTCCCTCTCTTTTCCTCTTTCTCTCTCCCCCTCTCTTTCTCTCTCCCTCTCTATTCCTCTCTCTCTCCCTCTCTATTCCTCTCTCTCCCCCTCTTTCCATCTCTTCCCCTCTTTCCATCTCTCTACCTCTTTCCATCTCTCCCCCTCTTTGCCTCTCTTTCCATCTCTCTCCCCCTCTTTCAATCTATCCCCCTCTTTCAATCTCTCCCCCTCTTTCCATCTCTCTACCTCTTTCCATCTCTCCCCCTCTTTGCCTCTCTTTGCCTCTCTCTCTCCCTCTTTCCCCTTCTCTCAATAATAATAACTGTATTTGTCCCCAATGGGGCAATTAATTTTGCAGCAATATATACACATAGTAAAAAAAGACGAGTTTAAATCTAAAAATCCAAGCACCACAACAGCTACCCTTTCCTCATGGAATTGAGAAGGGAGATGCAGAAGGTACAAAAGAATATTTATGTCATGTGTTAGTTTTGACAAGTGGAAGTCTGAGCAATGTACCTGATGGGAGAAACTGAAACTCTTGGTGTAGAGGATGGAACAGTCTGATAGGATAGTTGTTGCTTTCCTATACAGCTGTTTGTTATACAGGTCCCTCTCTCCCCCTCTCTCTCCCTCTCTCTCCCCCTCTCCCTCCCTGTCCCTGCCCAGCGTGCCCGTGTTTGGCTCCCCGATGCCGTGGAGGTGTGGCGGTCAGCAGAGCTGCTGCAGGACTACCGTCCCGGGGACACCAGGCTGTCTCTGCAGCTGGAGGATGGCACGGTGAGATGGACCCGCCCTGGAGATGGAGACACCCAGGGTGGGGTTGGTTGGGTGGGGTGAGGTGCATAAATCCCTCCGTTATGAAAGATTGTCCTGGCAGCCGTGTTGCTGGAGAAGTAAACAAACATTCCCCTGCAGGGAAGAACCCAGTGTTCCTGTGTTGAACCCCACTAGAGCGACTGCTATAAGCCCCCAGCTGCAGAGTAGATGGACTGGAGGGTAACAGAGTACTTGGGAGGCGTTTCTGCAGCGCTGCTGCTCCTGCAGCGGCCCTGTCGAGTTGGGGCATGCACCAGATATGGAAATGAGGCCTGAAGTTATCTGAGCCGAGCACATTGGTCCTGTTGTTAGAGTTTTTCTTTCCTTCACCACTTGTTTACATTTGTATTTTCTGTCTTCGTCGCCTCCTCACAGGTTTAGCATTATTTTATGAGATGGAAGTGACTTTTTTTTTTTTGATATCCTGTTTCCAGAATGTGGAACACAAAGTAGAGCAGGCCAGCAGCCTGCCGCCGCTCAGGAACCCCGACATCCTGGTGGGGGAGAATGACCTCACGGCCCTCAGCTACCTCCACGAGCCCGCCGTGCTCCACAACCTTAAAGTGCGCTTTATCGACTCCAAGCTGATTTACACGTACTGTGGTAATGATCTTCACCTCCTTTCACTCTCTCCCTATCTCCGTCCCCGTCACCGTAGACTTTGGAGCCGTGCACGCTGGACGTACTGCCATAACCTGCCGCGTATCAGGCCCATGATCGGGATGAAGGCGGCCTGTAAAGGAGCACACGGCTGATAAAAACACTGCACTCTCCCCTCGGTGGACTAGTGGAAACATTAGTGTCAGGATATCTGAGCCTACGTTTCTTCTATTTGCAGTATAGGAGTGATGTTTTTTTAGGGCTGGGCGATATGGACCAAAAGTTATATCTCGATATTTTCTAGCTGAATGGCGATACTCGATATATATCTCGATATTTTTTCTGTGCCTTAATTGGGGTTTCCCCCAAAGCATTATAGCATAGCATCTCTGTTAGCTTCATTTTTTTCTGAGGCAAACCCTTAAAAAAACCTTCAGTTTTAATACAAAGGCTCGTGCCAAATGTCACACAGGTACCTTTGTTAACAGAGGTCTGCACAATATCAAAATGTATAAAACAAATGAAATAAAAATAAACTGCCTGCATATATAGAATAAAAATGCTTCTTGAATAAAATAAAACAAATATCCCTTTCCTGCATAACAATTAAATTAAAATACACTGTGCAATTAATACAATGTAGACAGTAACAGGCCGACTTTTCCACTGAGGTTGACAGTTGTGCAAATAACAAAATATTTGTGCAAATCTCAAATAAAACATTCAAGTCAATTTGTCAAAATCATTAAATTTTTTTTTTTTTTTTTTTTAAGAAATCGATATAAACGATATTGTCTCGTACCATATTGCGTTTGAAAATATATCGATATATATTAAAATCTCGATATATCGCCCAGCCCTATGTTTTTTTATAAACTTTGAGAGCATGTGAACAAAGCTGAGACTAATAATTCAGACTTGAAGATGGTGCTTATGATCCTTTACTCATGCATTTGCATCAGTGGCAAATAACAGCAGAGCTAAACTCCCGGTTTTCCTCCTGGAATGCAGGGATCGTCCTGGTGGCCATCAACCCTTACGAGAGGGTGCCCATCTACGAACCCGACATCATCAATGCCTACAGCGGGCAAAACATGGGGGATATGGATCCCCACATCTTCGCCGTAGCTGAGGAAGCATACAAGCAGATGTCCAGGTGTTTACCCACCAAAAAAACATTGTGTTTTACATTCAATGCCTCAAATGTCCTTTATATTTGATATGTATGTGCTCACCGTTTCACGCAGAGATCAGAGAAATCAGTCCATCATCATAAGTGGGGAATCTGGAGCCGGAAAAACCGTCTCCGCCAAGTACGCCATGCGTTACTTTGCCACGGTCAG
This sequence comes from Cololabis saira, assembly GCF_033807715.1. Taxonomy (NCBI): domain Eukaryota; kingdom Metazoa; phylum Chordata; class Actinopteri; order Beloniformes; family Belonidae; genus Cololabis; species Cololabis saira. The sequence goes on from NC_084591.1 coordinate 33,137,028, forward strand.
CTGCTCGTCGGGGGGGGCCAGCATCGAGGAGCAGGTTCTGGCCTCCAGCCCCATCATGGAGGTGAAGCTCAGGGGGGCAGGAGCAGAAACACGGCTCACGGCAGGTTCCCAGATCACCGTTTGTGCTTTTTTTGATTTCAGGCCTTTGGGAATGCCAAGACTACGAGGAACGACAACAGCAGTCGCTTCGGGAAGTACATCGAGATCGGCTTTGACAAGAAGGACTGTATAATCGGGGCCAACATGCGGACCTACCTACTGGAAAAGTCTCGAGTTGTGTTTCAGGTAAAACTGCTCAAACTGGGCTGATTTAAAGCTTTTAAGACGTGATGTCGGGTTTTTAAAACATAACTATGGTGGATACGGTGACGATTATTTAAGATTAAGCCTGAATTGATCAGTGATCCTGTTTTAGCTGCACGTGGTTCCTGTTTTAAATCTGCTTCTCTCAGGCTCACGGAGAAAGGAACTACCACATATTCTACCAACTGTGCGCCTCCTCTCATCTACCAGAGTTCAAAGCCTTCAGATTAGGTCTGTGATGTCAGACGTCAGCTTCCTGTGCAGCATCGTCTTTAAATAATCGTCTCTAAATAAACGCTAGCACGCACGTAGTCAGAGCGATGACACCGTGTCTGTCTGTCCTGGGTTAAAGGGTGTGCAGATGACTTCCATGGCACTAACCAGGGTCAGAGTCCGGTCATCGCTGGAGTCGACGACGCCAAGGAGCTGTGCAGCACCAGGCGGGCGTTCTCACTCCTCGGTTGGTGGATGCAAACCTTCAGGGTTAGCTGACGTGATGGATCATCACTCATTGTTTTCATTGTCTCTTTGTAGGGATTTGTGAGACGAGTCAAATGGACATTTACCAAATTCTGTCGGCTCTTCTCCATCTCAGCAATGTGGAGGTGAAAGAAATGTCATCTGACAAATGCAGCATCTCGGTAAACTCTTTTTTTTTTTTTTGAAATTCTCTTTTTATTTAGAACAGCAGTATTCCATCTTACACATTTATGCATTCAATCTTTAAACTTAAATGATTCTGTCCCTACTGTCCTCCAGGCATTTTTTATGAACAGTAATTGAAAACACTATCAGAAAGATAAAGAAAAAGAAAAAATAAAGAAAATAAAAATAAAAACCAGGGAGCGCACCCATGTTTACAGTCATTACATCACATAAAAAAATAGTTCACATGAAATCGGATGTGATTGGTTTCACATACTCAGTCCATTTGGACCAGATCTTATAAAAGCTTTCTTTCTCAACCTTGAGGGAGGAAGAGATCTTTTCCATAACATAGATCTCGTAGATGATCCCAATCCAGTCGTCGATAGTGGGGGGTTCTACTTTCAACCATTTCCTTGTAAGACATTTCTTACTGGCTGCCAACAGTATAGTCAGCAGTTTTTTGTCTTTTCCATTCCACGTTTCGAACATTATGTCTCCCAAAAATAACGTTTTACAATTCAATGGCATGGTTACATTAAATATATTCTCCACATGCATCTGTATCTTCGGTAAACTCTTTTATCTTCGACCCTACATTTGACGTTGGAACACGTTGGTCTGTCTTTGGGTGACGTGGTTTCTGTCGCTGTTTCCAGCCGGACGATGCCCACCTGATGGTGTTCTGCCAGCTGATGGGGGTGCCTTGTGAAGAAATGGCCCACTGGTTTTGTCACCGGAAACTCAAGACCACGACAGAAACCTTTGTTAAGTCCGTCCCCAAGAGTGGTGCGGTCCACGGCCGAGATGCCCTCGCCAAACACGTCTATGCCCGACTGTTCGGCTGGATCGTGGACGGCATTAACAAGGCCTTAACGTCTGCAGGGACACAGCGCTCCTTCATCGGCGTGCTTGACATTTACGGGTATGTTTCCATAGCTGGGTTCATGGTGTTTCCCACATCCTGCTCCGTCTGGCCACATGTGGAGTGTTTCAGCGTCCGTGTGTTTCAGGTTTGAGACGTTTGACGTGAACAGCTTTGAGCAGTTTTGCATCAACTATGCTAATGAGAAGCTTCAGCAGCAGTTCAACCAGGTACAACCTTTCACTCCAGCAGGATGTGCTTTTTTTTTTTTTTGTCAAAACATGTGAAAACTTGTGAATCACACACACCCCCCACACCCCTCCCTGCAGCACGTCTTTAAACTGGAGCAGGAAGAGTACATGAAAGAGGAGATCCCTTGGACGCTGATCGACTTCTATGACAACCAGCCCTGCATCAACCTAATTGAGGCCCGGCTGGGCGTTCTGGACCTTCTAGACGAGGAGTGCAGGGTAAAAAGTCCCCACCCCTCCTCCACTGCAGCTCTATCCACGGCTCTGTGGACTCTCCTCCACACGCTGTGGAGTCTCTGAGTAATGCCGTGACTAACGGCTCTTAGTCATGCCTCTTCCTCTTCCCGCAGATGCCCAAAGGCTCTGACGACACGTGGGCCCAGAAAATGTACAACACCCTCCTGAAGCAGAGCGCTGGCTTTGACAAGCCCAGGTGGTCCAACAGCGCCTTCATCATCCACCACTTTGCTGACAAGGTGAAACCCAGTTAACGCGGCTCATGCTGAAGGGCGGCGGCGGCCCTGTGGTCAGCACGGCCCACAGAACCACGTCTCTGCATGTTAGAAGGCCATTTCAGTTCATTCTGGGCAGAACTGTTCAGCCTCTGAAGGACCTTTACACTCTGGGTCAAAGAGCACGGCGTGACTCGCTGCTTTGTGCCTAGGTGGAGTACCAGTGCGTGGGCTTCCTGGAGAAAAACAAGGACACAGTCAACGAGGAGCAGATACATGTGCTGAAGAAAAGCAAGGTGACCAGATGTGCACCCTCACTTCTGTCTGTGTCATAACACCTCTTCAGCAGCCGACAGGTCCAGAGCTGCTCATTTTGAATTACCTCTGAGTCGTTGGTCCGTGGGCACACGCCCTGCAATTGTTCAGCTCGAACTATCGGAGGAAATGCGCTCACGTTTGGGTTTTAGATTAAAACACTGCCACCTGGTGTTCAGTTTTGCTGTTTTAATCTTTCCAACTGGTCCTTTCAGTTTGACCTGCTGCTGAAGCTGTTTGAGGATGATAGTAAGGCGACGGGATCCGCTAGAAAACAGCCCAGCATCCCTGGAAGAGCTGGGAAAGCCCAGAGGGACAACAAGAGGACAGTTGGACTGCAGGTGAGAGCTTTACGGGGAGGCAACCTTTGAAAGTGTAACAGTGTTTGGCAGAGTTGTCGGTCTGCTCGTCTTCAGGAACGTTTGAAGGCATTTCTTGTGTTTTCATCCAGTTTCGACAGTCTCTGCATCTGTTGATGGACACCCTGAATGCTACAACGCCCCACTACGTGCGCTGCATTAAACCCAACGACAGTAAAACCCCTTTCTAGTGAGGATCTGTCTTCATTGGCACTCATCGTTGTCCTGATCCCCGGTTGAGAGACATGATTTTGTAACGACTGTCCATCCTGCTATCCGTTTCCTTGCATGAAGCCTGGATCCCGTCAGGACGGTGCAGCAGCTCCGGGCATGCGGCATCCTTGAAACAATCCGGATCTCAGCGGCAGGCTTTCCCTCCAGGTAACTCGTTTATCAGTAACAGAGTCCCAGGAGGATCGTTGATGCTGGTCCCATTTAACTGTTGAAATGACACATCCAACATCCTCACACTGCAGATGGAGCTATCAGGAGTTCTACAGCCGCTACCGGGTCCTCATGAAGCTGAAGGACGCCCTTCCCGACAGAAGACAAGCCTGCAAAAATCTCCTCGAAAAGCTAGTGAAAGTATGTTTTGAACACCGTGAACAAAAGCCGCCTCGTTTCTCCCTGAAACATCACACTTTTCATGCCGTGTCTCGCTCTCAGGACCAGGAAAAGTACCAGTGCGGCAAAAGCAAGATCTTCTTCAGGGCCGGCCAGGTGGCGTACCTGGAGAAGCTCCGTTCAGACAAGCTCCGCTCGGCGTGCGTCTCCATTCAGAAGACCATTCGCTGCTGGGTCGCCCGCAGGAAGTACCTCCGGATGAGAGAGTCGGCCGTCACCATTCAGAAGCATGTACGCGCTCACCAAGCACGCAGGTAGGCGGAGACGATGGACGGCCGCAAAATCTAGATGTTCTGGAGCAGCAGAAACATTAAAAGGAGGAATCTTTTCTCTTCTTCTTTTGTTTGGGTCAGCTACACCAAATTCCTGCGGTGGACCAGAGCAGCGGTCGTCATCCAGCGTCATGTGAGAAAGTGGGCTTGTAGGAGACGCTACCTGCGGCAGCGCTCTGCAGCCGTCGCCATCCAGAGCCTCTGGAGGGCGCGCACGGCGAGACGGCAGTACTATAAGGTAAAGTCAAACCTAACAGTAACAGAAAAATATTGACACTATCGTGTTTTTGATTCCTGCTGTCGACCCTGACGTCCGCCGCTTGTTTCCGTGCGTGCAGCTGGTGTATGAGCAGAAGGCGGTGGTCGTCCAGAAGTGGGCGAGACGCTGGCTGGCCAGGCAGCGCTACAGACGCGCCCTCGCCGCCGTCACCCTGCTGCAGAGCTGCGTGCGGCGCGTCCTGGCCAAGAGGGAACTGAAGAAGCTGAAGGCGGAGGCGCGCTCCGTGGAGCACTTCAAGAAGCTCAACGTCGGCATGGAGAACAAGATCCTGCAGTTGCAGCACAAGATAAATGAGCAGGTGGGTGGTGCGTGAGAGTCTGGAGTTCCCGGGCACGGTTGTGAGAACAGTGCAGACCGAGGTCGTTGGAGGTTGTCGTATCACATGGAGAGCATGAGTTTGTTTCCTCCCCCCTGCAGCACAGAGAAAACAGAGAGCTCAGTGAGCGGCTGGCTGCTCAGGAGAAGACGCACTCCTCCGAGAGAGACGGTCACAGCAGGGAGACAGAAAAGCTGCGTAACTCGGAGCACGAGGCCCGGGCCAGAGCAGAGAGGGTTCCTTCCCTGCTGGAGCAGCTCTCCGTCCTCCAGCACCAGCTGGACACCGTCCGCAGGGAGAGGGACGACCTGGAGGAGCAGACCAAGCTCTACAGGGAGCAGACGCAGCAGGTCGGCCCACGCCCTCACAAGCCTCACGACGTGTTCTGTTGCTGGGTGTCTGGTCTGGTGGCATGAGGGATGAGAGACTGAGCATTTTACAAAGTGACTTTTAGTTGATTTTATGTAGAACTGTACATCTTCTACTCTTGTATGTAACAGCTGGGTTGTGTGTCATGAATATACACGGTGTGATTATCTAAAACCTGTCCAGGTGGTGGATGAGCTCAACACGAAGAACAGCCAGTTGAAGAGCAACGTGGACCAACTGAACGAGGACCTTCTCAGACGAGCTCGACAGGCGACAGGTATTCGTGCAGCTCACTCCAGATCCTAGCGGTCACCAGGAATGGCCGAATGTGGAGGGAATAAAACCTGACTGTTTCCACTCAGAGTTTAACTTCGACAACAACCAACAACTGGAGAAGAACTTGACCGAGGAGCGTTCCCGCTACCAGAGTCTGCTGGGAGAGCACCTGGACCTGGAGGACCAGCACCGCCGCCTGCAGGAGGAGATGGACCTCAGCGCCGTGAGGACCTCTGTTGTTGCTTCACTAAATTACTGTAAGATCTTAAGTCGGTAACAAACCTCAGTCGCTCAGAGGGAAGTTTTTATCTCCCTATAAAGGTGGAGCAGAAATCCAGCAACTCCAGTCACAAGAGAACCGACTCCAGCTACAGCAGCAACTCATCGGACTTCTCTGAGAGCTCGGCCTTCTCCGACGGTGAAGACGGCTCCGCCCAGAGTCAGGTGAGGTGTCAACGCTCTGTCGCCGGCTGTGACCTGCTGTTTTTATGGTTTCACTTCAATTATAAGAAGTTTTTGTTCTTTAAACTCTTTAATGTAGTTATTTTCGTATATGTATACATGTAACAGTACATAATATAAAGTAAAATAGTACAAGAGCGGGCATACAAATTCTCATTAAGTTGAGCGAGCACTGGCTTTGTCTTTGAATAATGTCAATTTTCTCCAGTTTTGTGTAAAGTCACCTGCTTTGATTTGCAGATGAAAGGTCCTTTTTTCCATTGCGTAGATCTCCTCCATAATGTCCATCCAATGTCCTGTTTGTGGAGCGTCACTTTTCAACCAGTTTCTCGTAATGGCCTTCTTATAGGCAACAATCATTATTTTGAAGAGGTACCTATCTTTTTTCATAACAAATCCTTCAATGGGATCAATACCAGATACAGTGTCCCTGGGAACCTTATAATTTAAAATTACTTCCAAAAGCCCAAAACTGTCATTCCAGAAAGATTGTAATTTGGTACATGACCGACAGAAAATAAGACTGTGATTGGCATTATAGCTTCCACATTGTCTCCAACATTTTTGTTGTAATCTACTCTGTGTGCTTCTAATTTGAGGCGTGACAAAGAAACGTGTCAGATTTTTCCATCCAAACTCTCTCCAGCGTTTGGAGCTTGTAGAGCTATGTTGTGTTTTGCATAATAGGATCCACTCACACTCTGAAGTTTTGGTCTGTAATTCACCTTCCCATTTAGATTTTATATACAGTGAAGTGTTACCATTACGTTTCTGTAGACATGTGTATAGTTTAGAGACAGCTTTGGAGGGCATTTCCTTGTAGGCATTCAAGATCATTTTAATCAGCACATTACTTTCTGATGATATAACAATTTTTACCCGTGTATAAAAAAAGTGATTTAGTTGTAAGAAGCTAAACAGATCTCTGTTTTCTAGTTCAAATTAGTTTTTAAGCCTTTCAAATGATTTAAAAATGTTACCTTCTGTCATTGTGCATATGGCTGTAATACCTCTATCTGTCTATGTTGTAAAGGTTTTGTCAGTTTGTCCTGGTCTGAAAATATAAGAGGTTTGAGGTTTTAAAAGCAGCACATTTTAATTTGGTTTTCTTCTGGATTCCTGAGCACCTTTTATTCAAGTGGAATTCACTTTTACTTTAATGACACTGCAGAATTATTTTCCATGAGACTAATTTTCTTCAGGGGAAGAATGTAAAGGTCTGAAAGTGGAGGACATTAACACTTTATGATATTTTTGGTTTATTGAATAGCAGGTTCAGAGAGAACCTGCTGTGATCTGGATTCATTGATTACCTCTGACTGAGTTTGGGTGAGGAGGCGGTCGGCCCAGCCCTCCCTCTACCTAGTTACCTCCTCCAGCTACTGGGAGACGTAATCGCCCCAGAGGGGTCCAGTTCCAGTCCTGGAGGGGCTTTAGATGTTTCCCTGCTTCACGCACCTGATACACCTGATACACCTGGCCGTGTGCAGACCTGGAGGACGTGCTGACGGTGACCGTTAGTGAGAATCAGGTGGGTTCAAGCAGGGAAACATCTAAAACTAACCTGTCACAGGCACGGACTCTTGAGACGAGATGTTCCTTCCTTGGACTAACTGGGGAGCTATTTGATGCTCTTCTGTGGTATGATCCCATCAGTGCAGCATTCTGGACGGCTTTATCCAGCCAGGCTCTCTGTGCTTTGTTAGGATAAGACCCCGGCGACGGTGGACCTGCCAGTTCTCCTCAAGCTCCAGAGGAGGGTGAAGGAGCTGGAGCAGGAAAAGCAGTCACTATGGCAACAGCTGGACACAAGAGAGGAATCTCAACAAGAAAAGGCAAAAGTATGAAAACCTCTACTTAAAATCCATGAAGGTTTTATCTGTCATTAGTCATAATTTTGGATGCTAGCTCATGTTTACGTTGTGTGATCACTTTCTGAAAAGGAGGCTGAGAAGCAGAAAAGTGTTGGTAGAACAGAGCTGGACTTGGAGACGCTGAAGGTACGACCGCTCAACAGGTTCTACGCATTAAACAGTCCGTGATAATGTTTCTTAACATTGGATTGATGAGAGGAAAGAGACACAGCAAATATTGATTTGTGTAACTCAGCGACGAGAGCTGGAATCTGAGAACAAGAAACTGAAGCAGGATCTAAACGAGCTGCGGACGTCTCTGACGAACGAGAGCAGCGCCGCGGCGCCGCCGGCGCCCGGTTCTCTGCCCTACGACGTTCTGCTGGAACAGCTGACCTCCTCCAACGAGGAGCTGGAGATGCGGAAGGAGGAAGTGCTGCTCCTGCGCTCACACATGGTTCGCCAGGAGGCCCTCAAACACAAGGTGGGACGTCAGATCAGGGTTTTTACTATTTAGGACGTAATATTCTATAATAATCATTTTTAGTTAAAAAGTCACTTTTGGAATAAAATGTAACCTAAATTAAGAAATATAACAATGTTAAGTGTTTGTATTATTTAATACAGAAGTATTTTATACTTTTTCAGGACTCTGTACTTGGAGAAGGTGTTAACTTAGAAATGAGCGACGTCCCGTCCTTTAAAGACGTTGACAGGTAAGAGCACTTTATTTAGGTTCTGCACACCAGTGAGGGTTCTTGAGAATTCCCTGAAGTTTGTCTCCAAACGGAGGCCGTAGAGCAGGGGTATTCAACTAGATTTGGCCGGGGGCCACATCTGCAAAAGGACTGTATGGAGAGGGCCGCACAATTTGAAAATGTGGGGGTTTTCAAAATGTATTTTGCACTCAAAGACGAAGACTTATGTAAATATAATACATTTGTATTATACATTTGAATATATCTAGTTTACATATGAATTATGTATTAATTGTCTCCAGATTTAGTAATTGTGAATGTTAAATATAATATTCAGATAAAGAAATATTATTTTGAATGCAAGTTCATTTTGAAACCATGCATTGTGCAAACTTAATGAAATTGATATTGACCTACTTTTAATAAAACACGCCATAATGACAAAGCACCACTTTCCACCAAGATTTCCTTATTTTAATATTATATTAAGCATTGAGCACAACCATTTTAGTCCATAGTAGCCAGTTATAAAAATATTATTAAAAAAAATAAAAATTAAATTTTTTTTTTTTTCAAGAAACACCCCCTTTTTTTAAATATGACCGGGGGCCACATAAAAGCTTCTGGCGGGCCGCATGTGGCCCGCGGGCCGCCAATTGAATAGCCCTGCCGTAGAGGGTTGTAAAGGGCCTTGAGATGCATCTCTGATCGTCTGAAGGTCCTAACACCTCAGTACTTCTGAGTATGTTCACTTGTATTTTCTGCCACAACTGAAATCTTCTGTAAATTGTTTTTAGTGCACAATACGTTTCTTTAAACTTAATCCACTTTATGTTTGTTCAGGCCCCAACTGAACTGAGTATTTCACAACAAAAGTAATTTTAGGTCACTTTAAAGAAAAAATACACAAGTAACATTCAACTTCAAAGAAATAAAATCCAGTTCAGTTAAATTAAGGTGTAATTCAATGAAGTTATAACCCAGTTCCACGTGGTATTAAAGTCCTTATATATACATAAATCTTTACTTTGATTCAGCCTCTCTGAGGCAACAAGCCTCACCCTCACGTCAGCTGAGTGGAGGAGGGCTTTTAGAAAAGGAAACCTCCAGCAGGACTGGGCTCGGGCAAGGCGCCACCTGCTGGAATGTGGGAGTGGGGGTGGAAAAAAAAACAAGACAGATACAGAGCAAATATAAAACCGCTAGACCAGCGACACCTGCTGGAACCAAAGGAGAAGTTAACAATGGTTGTAGTTTCAACAAAGAGAGCAGAGCAAGGAGTCTCACGCTTGTAGCCGCCAGACTCGGGAGCATCTCGGGAGCATCTCGGGGTACTCTGAGCCAGTGTCAATAAAAAGCTCCATCATTCAGAGTTGATGCAGGTTTCTGTGTTTGTCCTCAGATCCACGGACATCCACACGCTAAACGAGGACGGAGAGCTGTGGCTGGCTTACGAGGGGCTGAAGGAGACCAACAGGTAGGGAAGTACGGGACGGTACTTGTTGTGTTTCATGCTGTGGGGACGTTAACAGCGTCCCTCCCACCGGCAGGCTGCTGGAGTGCCAGATGCAGGAGCAGGAAGGGATTCATAATGAGCGGTACCTGCAGCTCCTTGACGAGGTGAACAAGCTGAAGAGTGAAAAGGACCAACAGCAGAGACTCCTGGCTCAGAGCCTCCTCTTGCCCGAAGATGCTCGAATAGATGCGAGTTTGAACCATGAGATCACGCGGCTCACCTCCGAGAACCTGGTGGGTCTGAACTTTAGAGCGGTCCCGTTTTTACACGGCACTGTTAGTACTTTCTGTAGTACTTTTAGTACTAACCCAGCGCAGGGTCTGTATTCATGTCTTTTGCTTGTGTCATTTCAGGAGCGAATGGAGCAACAAGAAAAACAAGACAAAAGCATACGCAAGCTGAAAAAGCAACTTAAATCCTACATGAGAAAAGTGGAAGAGTTTGAGGGTGATTTATGAATGAATTTATGCACAGTTATTGTAAATGTAGCATTTATCCTGTCATTGCTAACTTTGTCTTGTTGTTGTTAGCTAACGCTCAGCAAACAAACCCTCCCCCTGTGATGAGCGCTCCCGTCCGAGTGGTGAACATCACCCGCAAGGAGAAGGAGTACCAGGGCATGCTGGAGTACAAGGAGGGCGAGGCCGCCCGCCTGCTCAAGAACCTGGTCATAGGTGAGCCGGGTTTGTGTTGCTCTCACAGATCCATCTACACACATGTAGGTTTCATGTACAAAGCTTTGTGTTGTCGTCTTCTCAGACCTGAAGCCTCGCGGCGTCGCCGTCAGCTTCCTCCCGGGGCTCCCGGCCTACATCATCTTCATGTGCCTGCGGTACGCAGACTATGTCAGCGACGACAAGAGAGTCAGCACTCTGCTCAACTCCACCATCAGCAGCATTAAAGGGGTCATCAAGGTGCAGTATTTGACCGCCATCTTTGTAGATAACACGGCAGATGTGGGCATTGTGCTTTAAACCGTTACCTGTTCTTGCAGAGGAGGGGGGATGACTTTGAAGCGGCGTCGTTCTGGCTGGCCAACACGTGCCGTTTGATGAACTGTCTGAAGCAGTACAGCGGAGATGAGGTGGACTTCTGGAGGCCGTGATACCACTCTCACGTTTGCAAGTGTACTCGTCCCTGAATGAACCCTGGGTGCTACCCTTGTGTGTTACAGGCCTTCACGGTGCACAACACCCCGAAGCAGAACGAGCAGTGCCTGACTAACTTTGAACTGTCGGAGTATCATCAGCTGTTTGGAGATCTGGCCATCCAGATTTACCGTCAGATGATCAAATGCATGGAGAACAACTTGCAGCCCCTCATAGGTGGGAGCAGGTCACCTCACACAGCACAACAATTAGCATTTATATCAGTATAAAGTCTCTCTAAATGTGTGTTTTTGTGCATAGTGGCGGGCATGCTGGAGCATGAGGCGATACAAGGGGTCCTCGGCTCCAAACCAACCGGCCTGAGGAAGAGAAGCAGCAGCTTGTTCGGGGCGGAGGCTGTGACGGTGGAGGTGCTCCTGGAGCGCCTCAGCTTCTTCCACACCGCCATGAGTCAGCACGGGATGGGTGCAGACCTCATCAAGCAGGTCGTCAAGCAGCAGTTTTACATCATCTGCGCGGTCGCACTCAACCACCTGCTGCTGCGGAAGGACATGTGCTCGTGGAGCAAAGGCCTGCACATCAGGTACCGCAAAACCCTTTTATTCACCAAGATCAGATAACCACCAGCCCCCCCTGGTTCAGTGGGAATGGGGGCGGCATCAGTCCAGACAGACCCTCGTGCGTCACGGAGACGCCGCGACAGATGGCCGTGCATGCGCTCATTCATTCCCACCGCTAAGTGCTGTAATTAAATATCCAAGTCTGACTCTTAAAAAGAGCTTGATTGTTTCTCACTAATCCACTAAAAATTACATTAGCCTTAGATTTAAAGCCCCCATTTTCCCCCATGAAGTTTTCTCTTTCAGGCAAAAGCACAATGGGTCACATTTACTTTATATAATGTAATTGTGTGTACACGTGCTCAACTGGAAACTAGCTGTGTAGCCTCATACTATAGCCTCATAGTGTAGCCTCAGTGGGAAACTGCCAGGTTATATTCCAGATATTGTAGGAAACATTTTTATATACACGCATATATACCTGTATAGTTAAAGCTTTATATTATACAAAAATGTAGAGAAATCGCTAATCAATTTTTTGTTTTAGGATTTTCCTCAAAGGTCCAATGAACACTTAAAATTCCAAAATCAGAACTATTAAAGGAGCATGAGGCTCCTTTTAAGATATGAGACTCTCTAGCACCACCCTTCGCCACGACGGCCGTCGGGGGTACTGCAGCCAACAGCGAAGCCGGCACGGGAAAACGGGGAGAACCTGCATGCAGCGTCATGTTACGTCACATCCGCAGGACAGCGCGGGAAATTCGGGCCCCGAATTGCAGCACATTTTGCAGCACACAGCCTGTTCAAGGCAACGGAGAGATATACTAGAGGGCTCATTCATTTTGGTTTGGAACGCTTCATCTGACATTATTACTAGAAAACTTAAAACATATACAAATTTGTTTTCATAAATCCTGCCTCAATCCTGCCTCATGCTCCTTTTAATTCTTTTTTTTTTTTAATCAAATTTGAAGTTTAAATATATATTGATATTGGTAATATTTCATTTAAAGGAGCTTGAGGCCGGATTGAGGCAGAATTTATGAAAAAAATTCGTATACGTTTTAAGTTTTCTAGTAATAATGTCAGATGAAGCGTTCCAAACCCAAAAGAATGAGCCCTCTAGTGTATCTCTCCGTTGCCTTGAACAGGCTGTGTGCTGCAAAATGTGCCGCAATTCGGGCCCAAATTTCCCGCGCTGGGCTGCGGATGTGACGTCACATGACGCTGCATGTGCGTTCTCCCCGTTCTCCCGTGCCGGCTTCACTGTTGGCTGCAGTACCCCCAACGGCCGTCGTGGCGAAGGGTGGCGCTAGAGAGTCTCATTTCTTAAAAGGAGCCTCAAGCTCCTTTTTAAACTGTGAAAATTTCAGGAAATGTCTCAGTTCTTTACTAGTACGGGTGCGCGGCCCTGCAAACCCGACCTTTAACCGTCCGCCGTCCTCAGGTACAACGTTTGGCAGCTGGAGGAGTGGTTGGCGGAGAGGGATCTGACAGACTGCGGTGCCAAGGAGACGCTGGAGCCCCTCGTTCAGGCTGCACAGCTCCTCCAGATCAATAAGAAGACCGACGCAGATGCCAGAGCCATCTGCGAGATGTGCACGGCCCTCACCACGGCCCAGGTCCAACATCTGCAAAACTTCAGCCATCTAAATCTCCACACCCAGATTTTGCAAGTGCTCTTACCATTGTTGTTGTTCTGCTGACAGATTGTCAAAGTCCTGACCCTGTACACCCCCGTGATCGAGTTTGAGGAGCGGGTGACGACTGCCTTCATTACAACTCTCAAAGTGAGTACATTGAGGCTGTTTAATTTTCACCCTGGTGTACACCAGCAAGACTGTCTCAACTTGTCTCTATTTTCCTTTTTTATTATTGTTTTAGACTTTTCTGAAAGACAGGGACGAGCCTTCGTCCTTGATGATGGACGTCAAGAGAATCTTCTCCGTCACCTTCCCCTTCACCCCGTCGTCTGTTGCCTTGGAGACAGTTCAGATCCCAACCAGCCTTAACGTGGGCTTCCTCAACCGCGTCTAGACATGACACTTGTGGTCTAGCTCCTGTTTACATGAGGAGAGAAAAACAACAACAAAATTATACAAGATTCCATATTTATGTTGTTTACATGCATGTGCATATCAGGTTTGTGAAATTTAAACCAAAGAATAACAGTTTAAACCAAAAAGAAGGTGATCTCTTGCACACTATAAACTTGTTCCGGCGCCCGGTGTTGCTGATGCTGGTGTGAACGGTGGCTCATTTTATGTATAAAGTATTTGATTGATGATATCTAAACCCAGGCAAGGAAAGTTTGAGTTTTACATGTTGTGTCGGATTTTTGGAATATAATTATTTTCTAGATATTATGAATTTTGGGGGTTTTCATGACCAGATTTTTAAAAAGAGGAAAGAGGAAGACTTAAAAGTAACTTTCAATTCGCACCCATTTAAATGTCACAGATGTCTGTATTATTTGACTATATATATATATATAACTATATTTCTATTATGAGTAATGTTATACCAAAGGTATTTCTGCCGGGACAAAGCTGGAGCAACCAAAGAATAATTTATTTATACATCTATTTAACATGTCTTAATGTTGTCAGGCTTTCCTTTAAGGTGGTTTTATTGCCTTATAAATTCTGCACTTTTCTTACCGCTTAACAGTGGGGGCAGCGGGAACCTTTATTCCTAAATAAAACAACAACAAAACAAAAACATTGCACACAACAGTAAACCTGAATTATCTGGACTTCATTCAACACCTTGTTTAAGACCTTTTAAATGTATCCTGATTCAGAAATGTACATCTTAGCTGGTTTGCAAATGTTTAACATAAAAAGGCCTGCAGTCTCATAACTGGTTAACCGGTAACCTTGGAAACGAGGAATGTGTTAATGTGTTTCCTTATAAAATGTTTTCTCTGAAGTCAGAGTTCAGCACTCCTCTGTTTCTCACTTATGTTGTTCTATTTTGGATAATTTTTTTGTTCATATTATGTCAGTGTGATGATCAATATTTTTTTGGGGGGGGGGGTGTTGTTGCTTGGATGAGTCGCTCCTGTATCCGGTTTCTTTTGTGATGAGTATCCTTAATGAAACGAGCACACCCACTCGGTCAGCCGCTGTCACAAGACGGGGGGGCGGAGACAAGCGAAGCCCCGGCAGGTGAGCTGCAAGTCAGCGAGCAACAAACAACACCTGGAGCGTTTCCGCCTGGACTTTCACAATAAAGCTCTTGTATCATTAATACGCCTCATATTACCGAACATTGAGCCAACATTGAAATATTGATTGGGAAGAAAGCGTGAAGGAAAGAGAGTAATGTACGTATACGTGAATCCAAACATACCTGAAGTTGGTTGAACGTCAAATAATTCCAGCGAGTCTCTTAATTTGAAGGCGAGGCCCCGAATGGGACGTAAGTGCGTAAAACTTGACGAATGATGCAGCCGTGCGAGAGAGAATCTTCAAGTAACCTGGAAAGTACACACTGCAGGTGTTAAACAAAACACATTCCTCAGAAGTTACAGGGAAAATGCTCAAACATGGCTTTGTTCGAGCTGTACTCGAAGGTAAGAGCAGGGTTCACCTCTGACCTTTAAATGATCAGCTGTTTTTATCCCGTATGGAAGAAGTTAGATTGAAACATATGGAAACTTTGTCAGTTCCTCTGCATCTTGCGTGGATGTTCAGTTGTCTGGATTTACATGAATTTAAAGCCTAAACGTGGAATAACATGTCTTTACAATCTTTATTTATGACCAAATCTTATAAAATATGATTGTTTAAAGAGTTGTAGTTTACCAGCAGATGAAATGGGCTGAAAACTTTAAAAATGTAACTTTTTTATAGCCATTTTGTAAAACATTACTTTTGTATGTAGACAAAAAGAGCCTGGAATGTATGAACAAATATATGTCTAAATGCTCGATAAAAAGACATGTGGAAAAAAAAATGTAACTCTTAAAATCTTATTTTCAGTATAACAGAGTTTGGATACCAGATGCAGAACATGTGTGGAAATCGGCTGAAATTACAAAAAACTTTAATTCTGGAGATAAAAATCTTGAATTACTCGTCGAAGATGGCACTGTAAGTGAAACACAACAAATACTTGTTACTACAATGGAATTACAGCAGTAAGAGTCATCCACCTGTTGTTCCACAGGAGTACCAGCACCCCATCAACCCGTCCAGACCAGAACTCCCTCCTCTTAGAAACCCGGACATCTTGGTGGGAGAGAACGACCTGACAGCTCTCAGCTACCTGCACGAGCCAGCGGTCCTGCACAACCTCAGAGTCCGCTTTGTGGAGTCCAGGATCATCTACACCTACTGCGGTACGGCTCCTCTCGCTCCACGTTTGACCCCGAGGCCTCACCCGTCTGCAGCCTGAACCGGTGGTCTGATGCTGCTGCTGTTCCCTCATTTTCAGGTATTATTCTGGTGGCAGTGAATCCCTACAGACAGCTTCCCATCTACGGCGATGCAGTCATTCATGCCTACTCGGGCCAGAACATGGGAGATATGGACCCTCATATCTTTGCAGTGGCAGAGGAGGCGTACAAGCAGATGGCGAGGTGATGAACCCTCAAGACGCTCACGCACAGTCTGGAGTTGGTTGTAGCTGCGTTATACCCAGTACTGCAGTTGAGGGGGGATGAGGGGGGATCGCATCCCCCCTGAAATAAAAACGGTCAAAATCATCCCCCCTGTAAAACTGCCATCCCCCCTTTCCATCCCTTATGTCATGAATCCATGAATGTGGTATTACTGCTATTTCAACATTTAGAGTCATCACCAGAAAAATAACTTATTTGACAATTTTCACCTGTTTCAAGTAAATTTTCACTTGAAATAAGTAGGAAAATCTGCCAATGGGACAAGATTTATCTTCTTATTACAAGCAAAAAAATCTTGTTCCACTGGCAGATTTTTCTACTTATTTCAAGTGAAAATCTACTTGAAACAGGTGAAAATTGTTGTTTTTTCCAGTGATGAGTCTTGTTTTAAGTGTAATGAGATTGTTTTTACTAAAATGACACATTTTAACTAGAAATAAGACAAATATTCTTGTTAAGATTTTGAGTTTTTGCAGTGATCCATTTTACTTATCCTGTGAAGGACAGAGTCCTATTGATAAGTTCAGAAAACTGTTTTTTATTGTTGTGTTTTGATGTATTTGATGTAAGCCCAGTGGATATTTAAAGCTTACAGAAGGCTGCATTTAACTGCTGCTATGTCATTCCTGCAGTATTTCTGCAGGTGTTTTGGTCACTGCTATTATTTGTAATATATTATATTATTTGTAATCAGCACAAATTATCTGTCCCCATGTGATAAAATCCACCATCCCCCCTGATTTTTTTTTACAACTCGAGTACTTGTTATACCCCCTTCTTTTCAGAAACCACAAGAACCAGTCCATCATCGTCAGCGGGGAGTCTGGAGCCGGCAAGACGGTCTCGGCTCGATACGCTATGAGGTACTTTGCTGTTGTGAGCAAATCTGGAAGTAAGACTCGGGTTGAAGACAAAGTGCTGGCGTCCAACCCAATAACGGAGGTATGGTGTGTTTTTACGAGATCCAAAGGTTTACAGTAGCAGCTGACACGCTTTCATGCTGTCGCCTTGATGCACGGTGACGGTTCTTTGTCTTTCAGGCGATCGGAAACGCAAAAACCACCCGGAACGACAACAGCAGCCGTTTTGGGAAATATACCGAAATCGGCTTCGATAAGCGGTACCGAATCATCGGGGCAAACATGAGGACCTACCTGTTGGAGAAGTCCAGGGTTGTTTTCCAGGTGCTGTAGGAGATGAAGACATTTTACTTTCCCACTTCTGGTCAACAGTAATAAATGTTAGTGTTTTTTATTTTCCTCAGGCAGAGAATGAGCGAAACTATCACATATTCTACCAGATGTGCTCCTGTGCAGACTCGCCGGAGTTCACGGACCTCAGACTGTGTGAGTTTTACAACATGAACATGTCTTAACGATTTTGAAATCTTTCTGGAGCATCCAGGAGTTTAACTACTTGGGCTCAACTGTTCAGAGCAATGGGAGCGTAGGAAAGAGCTGAAGAAGATGCTGCAGCAAGGGCGGCGTGGTTGGAGAAGAGCATCTAGTTATCTGTGATAGAAGAGTAGCAGCGGGAGGTAAAGGGGAAGGGGAGATCAGCCAAGAGGCAGGAAGCAGCGCTGGAGGTGGCAGAGCTGGAGGTAGTAAAGATGAAGATGTTAAATTGTTCTTTTGGAGTTACAAGGATGGACGACATTAAGAACAAGCCCATCAGCCAGGGCTTGGATGTCCTGCAGATAACGTAAGAGAGGCCAGATTGGGAAGGTTTGGGCGTGTAAAAAGGAGGGAGGGCTGAGGGCCTGGGTAGAAAGATGCAAGAGATGCAGCTGCCGGGTAAGAAAAAGGGGAAGACCAAAGAAAAGCTTTCTGGATGTGGTGGAAGGCGTGACAGAGGATGATGCCGAGGACGGGTAGATGGGAACACGAGGTCCACTGTGGCAACACCGAATGTGTGTATCCGTCCACAGTGGCTGCAGATAAGTTCAGGTACACCAGCACGGGCGGTGACGTCACCATCGAAGGTGTGGATGACAGGAAGGACATGGAGGAGACTCGACGGACCTTCTCTGTGCTGGGTAAAAGGCCGGCTGTCAGACTTCAACTTCAATGTCAGTTGTACGCCACATTCATCCTCTTTTCTCAACCTTCCAGGTTTGAAGGAGAACTTTCAGTCAGATGTGTTTAAAGTTCTGGCCGCAGTTTTGCATTTGGGGAATGTGGAGATCAGAAGCTCAGGAGATGACAAGTCTGCGGTTCCTGTAAGTGTTTTTCTTTAATATATGTGTGCAGATTGTAAAATATTGATCAGGCGCGATACAAAGCTTAGCTTGTTGTCCTGCAGCCCAGCGATGCACATCTGGCAATCTTCTGCAAGCTGCTGGGAGTTAGCGCAGAGGCTCTGCTGCGCTGGCTGTGCAATCGCAGGATCGTTCTGGCGGCTGAAACCGTGGTGAAGCCGGTGCCCAGGGAACGGGCCGTCGCCACCAGAGACGCTCTGGCCAAGCAGATGTACGCCCACCTGTTTGACTGCATCATCGGCAGGATCAACACCGTGCTCCAGGTTCCTGGGAAGCAGCACGCTTTCACGGGGGTCCTGGACATTTACGGGTAACACCATCACAGCTGATGTCTTATTGGGGCCTCCTGTCAGCGTCTCGTCTCATTCTCTCAACGTAATCACGCCGTTTGTGCTTTTCAGCTTCGAGACGTTCGACATCAACAGCTTTGAGCAGTTTTGTATCAACTACGCAAATGAGAAGCTGCAACAGCAGTTTAACATGGTATGAACAGCCACCGCCCATGACCCCCGTTCAACACCGCGCACGCCATTCTGTCAGCCAGAACGCTAACGCCAGCGGCGCCTCTTACTTTCAGCACGTGTTCAAGCTGGAGCAGGAGGAGTACATGAAGGAGGGCATCCCATGGACGCTGATAGATTTCTACGACAACCAGCCTGTCATTGACCTGATTGAAGCCAAGATGGGGATCCTTGACCTGCTGGACGAGGAGTGTCTGGTAGGAGTCGGAACCGCTCACCCCCTTATGTTGTCTGCCTCTGACTTTGTTGAAATGTGTTCTTGCTTCAAAGTTCCCTCAAGGCACCGATCAGAGCTGGCTTCAGAAGCTGTACCGGTATCTGGAGGCCAACCCTCTGTTTGAGAAGCCCCGGTTGTCCAGCCAGGCGTTTGTGATGCAACACTTTGCAGACAAGGTGTGTCCAGGGACTCGGCGCCTGCTCATCACATGTTTGCATTAGAGTCACCTGTTGTCTGACTTCCTGCTCAGGTGGAGTATCAGTGCAGAGGGTTTCTGGACAAGAATCGAGACGCTCTCTACGAGGAGCTGGTGGACACGATGAAAGCCAGTCAGGTGTTTAAGGACTTTTTTTTACGTAAAGTTAGTTTTTTAATCTTTTAGCAGATAGAAGGATGTTCATTTGCCAGCTGTTGACAGACAGCATCAACATGACATTAATAGAAATCTACAAAGTTTAATGTTCATAAAGACACTAAACAGGTATGCCGGTGTCGTGCCAAAAAGTGAGTTGCCTGCCAGAATCTGATTTCTGGCCGCAGGAGCGCGCACAGCAGCCCGTTGAGTGATAGCGCTAAAACGTCAGATTTTCAGATTATGAAGCTCAAGAATGAGATCAAATCATATTTAGGTAGAAACAACCTTTCATTAACTGTATTTGGCCTTCAATCAATTTTTGGCAGGTAAAAAGACACATTTTCAGGGGAGAAATCAGATTCTGGCAGGCAATCACTTTTTGGCACGACACCGGGACACATGGTAGCAGGTTAGCCATTAGCATCATTGTCCTTTTACTTTCTGTACAGCAGCAGAAAATGACGTTGCCACGCGCCGACTACAAAATAAACTACATTTAATACGGTGTGGGCATTTCAGGTTTCACTTCAAAACCATGAAGTCTTTTACTGAGATAAACGGTGCTGGTTGTCCTTCTCGGCTCGCGTCTTGTGGACATTATGAGAACTTCAAACCAAGCAACAGCATTTTCCTCATCATTGTTTGAAGCTTTTTATTTTTTTACAACCATATAAGAGGGGGATAGGAGGTGGGGGGGCATATGCTGCAAGTCTGAATTGAGAGAAACACAAGAAAACACACAACAAGCCTTTGATATCTGCTAGAGAGAAGAAAAAAACGGAAACAGGCAGAGACACAAACAGCAACCATTCCAGGTCTCTAACACTAAATCAGGACTAGGCTACTGTAACTATCTATCCCTGAAACTGTAGGGCATTAAGGACTATTTTTTGCAGGGCAAAACTAACTTTTTGGAGGCCCAGTTGTTGTTGTCTCACTACGTTTCTCCCGTGTGTCTGTCATCAGTTCCCCTTTCTGGCCGGCCTTTTTCAAGAGGAGGAGCAGAGCGCTGGAGCCAAGAGTGGCGTGCAAGTGAAGCCGGCCAGGCCTGCGGTGAAACCAGCCAACAAGCAGCTGAGAAGCTCTGTGGGAGATAAGGTGGACGCTCAGGTTCCCATAATCCTCCCTGGTCACACGTTGTGCAGTAAATCATAGTTGTGTTTTGTGGACGTAGTTCCGGACCTCGCTGTCTCTGCTGATGGAGACGCTGAACGCCTCCACGCCTCACTACGTGCGCTGCATCAAGCCCAACGATGACAAGCTCCCGTTTGAGTGAGTGCTCGTCAATGTCAATGTCAATTTTATTTATATAGCACATTTAAGAACGGCCGAGGTCGACCAAAGTGCTGTACAGTGTACAGGACTGTCTCAGAAAATTAGAATATTGTGATAAAGTTCTTTATTTTCTGTAATGCAATTTAAAAAAACAAAAATTTCATACATTCTGGATTCATTACAAATCAACTAAAATATTGCGAGCCTTTTATTATTTTAATATTGCTGATTATGGTTTACATTTTAAGATTAAGATTCCCAGAATATTCAAATTTTTTTAGATAGGATATTTGAGTTTTCTTAAACTGTAAGCCATGATCAGCAATATTAAAATAATAAAAGGCTTGCAATATTTCAGTTGATTTGTAATGAATCCAGAATGTATGACATTTTTGCATTACAGAAAATAAAAGGACTTTATCACAATATTCAAATTTTCTGAGACAGTCCTGTACATTTAAAATGAAACAATACCAAAAGAAAATACAGTACAAAGTGTAGAAACAATAAAATCACTAACGTGCTAGGATGATCAATAAAATAGTAATAGAAAATAGAAAATAGACGGCAAAGAACAGACACACAAAGTGCACAATCACTTCTCGCAGATGAATTTCTAAATAATAAGCCGTTTCCTCGTGAAGCACATGCGCACGTTTGTGTTGATCTGTGTGATCGTGTGTATAAGAGTGTTTGTTGGTGTTGTGAGGTACGACTCCAGGAGGGTGGTGCAGCAGCTGCGAGCGTGCGGCGTCCTTGAAACCATTCGCATCAGCGCGCAGAGCTACCCGTCCAGGTGACGTCACTCCAGACACGCTGGCAACTTCCAATGCCGTCGCCTCAACACCTGTCGCCGCTGTGACTGACGTGTTCTCTGATTTCAGGTGGACGTACATTGAGTTTTACAGCCGCTACAGTATCCTCATGTCCCACGTGGAGGCGGATCTCAAGGACAAGAAACGGACCTGCAAGGATGTGCTGCAGAGACTCATTCAGGTCAGCCGCCTTTCTCCTCCTGACATTCTCATGACCACCAACTGCACCCTGGGCTGAACGTCCTCGTCCTCAGGACCCCGACCAGTACAAGTTTGGCCGCACGAAGATCTTCTTCCGGGCCGGTCAGGTGGCGTATCTGGAGAAGCTGCGCCTGGACCGCCTCCGGGGCGCCTGCGTGACCGTTCAGAAACACGTCCGCGCGTGGAGCCAGAGGAGGAGGTTCCTGAGGACGAGGGCGGCGGCCGTCACCCTGCAACAGTACATACGGGGAACGAAGACGATCCGGTGAGAGCTAGCTGGCTACAGGAAGGTGGTGCTTGGGTGAGTGTGTCCTCTGAAGGGAACTTTAAAGTTAACAGACGGTCTGAACCTCCAGTAAACCGGTGAGTGCAGCGACGCTGAAGCAGGGCTGGGCCACGGTGGTCATTCAGAGACACTGGAGAGGCTACCGGACGAGGCAGATCTTTCAGGCGGTCCGCCTGGCTTCCATCACCATCCAGGCCTTCACCCGGGGCTGGATGGCCCGCAGATGCTACAAGAAGGTCTGTAACAAGCACCGGCGCTTCATAAGCTGTAAAATAAACATCGCAACTTCACTAAACCCATGATGCTTTGTGCTCTTTCAGATGATGAAAGAGCACAAAGCTCTGGTTCTACAGAAGTACGCCAGAGCGTGGCTGGTTCGGCGGCGCTTTCAGACCATGCGTCGGCTGGTGCTCAACGTCCAGCTGTCCTACAGGGTGCAGAAGCTCCGGAAGAAGATAGACGAGCAGGTGACGATGCTCCTGAGCTGCTTCAGCTGTGGATGTGGGGCCGAGGACGTGAATTAATCTCTCTCCTTACAGAACAAGGAGAACCGTGGATTGATGGAGAGACTGACGAGCTTAGCCAACTCCCAATCTCAAGCTTTGGACAGACTTCACGGTCTGGAGGCCCAGCTGGACAAAACCACCAAGCAGAAGGCGGCTCTGGAGGCGAGAGAGCAAAAAGCAAAAGAAGACGCCACTTTGGTCAGTCTTGAAATCGGTGTCTATGCTGTGAAAGAGAAATGTACCCATTTTCTTTGTTTGATCGTTGAGCTAACTGAATGAACATGTTCATCCTCACGCTAGACAATCGCACAGCTTCAGCAGGAGATAGATGCTCTGGTGTGTGGGAAGCAGAGCTCGGAGAAAAGGTTTGAAGCATCCATGAAAGAAGTCAAAGGTAGCGTGAGTCAACAATGATGCAGTGGTGTTTGATTGTTTGTTTCTGCAGGACAAGGGTGTAAAGTATTGTCAGATCAATTCTAACAAGTGAGACAAGAATATTGAATTATTTGTTTAAAAAATAAAATAAAATGAACAAGTTCTAGATATGAGGTGGCTTGAGGAGCGTAGTCCGGACTGCTAACCTCTCAGAGCGGGGATGATGAGGGGAGGGGGGGTTGCTAGTGTTTAACACCTCCACTGAGATGAAGATGTAGAAACATTCAACCACCATTTCAGTACACTGACTATGTGCAAGTATTTGCCGTTTGTGACCAGACGTGACATGTTACAGAGAGCTTTGACCAGGTGAAGAGGACTCTGCAGGAGGAGAGAGAAAATGAGGCGAGACTGAGAAAGTAAGTAGAAATGTGCAGCGCAGAGCTGGAGCACACTCCCCAGACACTGAAGGGCCGTCTCTGCTCAGGATTGCAGAAAACAACATCGAGATTCAGAAGCACGACCATGAAAAAGAAATAGCAACTCTGAAGGAAGAGATGAGGAGGCTGAAGGAGGGGAGAGTGGTGCTGCAGAGGCAGGTGGAGGAGGGCGTGCTGGGGAACGCTGAACTGCAGGAACAGGTCGTCCAGCTCACCAAGCACGCTAAAGTCATCCCGGAGCTCCGCAGGGACCTGAACAACCTGCAAAATCAGAAGAGTGCCGTAGAGCAAAGGATGAAGCAGCAGTCAGAACAAACAAGAGGTGCACATTGTCAAAGTGGTCCCGTTTATGTGAGTGAAGCATGTTGTTGTGATCACTGAACATTTTTCTGCAGCTAAAGTGAAGGAGATCGTGAGGCAGCTTCTCGGGGGTGTCGTTGAGGAACAAGTTCTTTTGGGGTAAAGAAGCATTTTAGGATCCAGTTTCCTCCTTGAATCTTTCAAGCATTTGATCTCATACGCTGTTTCTCTGAAGGCTGACGGCCGATGATCCCGAGAAGATTAGTGAGCCTGAAGACCTGCTGGGAGCCCTGGGGGGCCTGCAGAGAGCCACCAGGTCTGCATGTTCACCTCCCCGGCGCTGCTGTACACGGCTCGAGTCTGGTAATAACGGCTTCACATTGGTCCTCAGGATTCTGGAGAACCAGCACAAGGAGCACAAGGTCAGCTCTGAGACACAGGCGGAGGGCTGGAGACTGAAGGTGGAGCACCTCCAGAACGAGAACGGCACGCTGCAGAGCCTGTTCCAGGAGAAAAGTGACGTCAATGACAGTATTTGCCAGGAAGTGGCTCGGCTCAGCAGCGAGAACTCGGTATGTTTCTGCACGCCTTCCTCGGCATCTCCTTGTGGGGGCAGATGGACGTTAGTTTAACGTGCTGATGTGGCCCACAGCTCATACCGGAGCTGAAACTGCAGGTCTCAGAGCTGCAGAGGCAGAAGCAGGAGCTGGACGGCCGGCTCAAGCAGCAGAACAAGGAGCTGACAGGTGCTTGTCTTTGTCTCCAAGAATCTCACAAAGTCCTCTGCTGCTCGCCGTCCTGACTGATTGTTTTTATTGTATCATCCGAAAGAAAAAAACCAGGAGATCACCAACGTTCTCCAGATGAAGATTGCAGAAGAGCGCTCACAGCGCACGTAAGTCCAGCGTCTGTTTGACGATCAAAGTATTGACGGCCTTCGTCATCCTGACTTTTACACCTTTTTAGGCATTTTGAGGAGAAAGCCAGAGAGCTGGAGGAGGCAAGGGAGGAGCTTCGAGGGAGGATGGAGGAGCTTGAAGAGGAGAACGAGCACTTGAAGAGGCAGCAGCTGATGGAGGGCGAAGTGAAGAGGAAACTGAGAGAGGAGACGTCGCGGTTAACCGCTGAGAGCATGGTGCGTTTGAGTGCCGGGGAAGTGTGAGTGTGTGCGTACCGACGTGACGGACACAAATCATTCCTCTCTCCCTCCAGGACTTGGAAGAGCAGCTGGATCAGAGGGACAGATTAATAAAGAAGCTCCGGAGTCAAATAAAAAGCCTTGAAAGATCCCAGAAAGGTGTTTTTGCAGCGTCACCAGTCGATGCCACATGGCTGTAACGTGACAGTGTTTTCTCACCTGTCTTGTTTCTCATGCAGCCAAACAAAACCCTGTGTCCACCATCCCGAAGGACTACCTGGGCATGTTGGAGTACAAGAGAGAGGACGAACCCCGGCTCGTTCAGAACATCATTTTGGGTACTGTAATAGCATGTCCTGACCTCTGACGGGGTTAAAGATCTGTGACCTTCAGAAAACCTTCACAGGACTGAGCCGTTACAGCTCCTACGATAAGATGAGTGACTTGTCGTGTTTTCCTGCTTCTTCACGTCCTCAGACTTGAAGCCCAAAGGTGTAGCGGTCAACATGCTTCCCAGTCTGCCGGCGTACATCCTGTTCATGTGCGTCCGCCACGCCGACTACCTCAACGACGGAGCCAAGCTCAAGTCTCTGATGAACGCCGTCATATTTGGCATCAAGAAAGTCATCATGGTGAGGCTGATTCTGTTAGTCTGACGTCTGTTTGCTGAGCGATTACCTGAGTGGAGAATAAAGACGAACCCTGCACCATGAAAATTAAGATAGCGACCCTGTATTTAACTGAAAATGTTTAAGGACTTGGTGGCTCTGTGGGGTTTAACTGACGGTATAAATACTTGTACTGCTGTCAGGCCAGCACATCAGACGTTAAAGAGAGGAACAAGAGGAGCTACGTGCATTTACGCACAGTGTGAATCACTATCAGTGATCACTTTGAATCCTCAAATGCGAGTAAAAAAACTAACATGCGAATAAAACCACATTCTCTCGGCCCAAACTCATTAACAGAAGAAAGCACTGAGACCCCGATAAAAGCACTGAAACAGCAGGTTACCAACAGTATGTGACAAACGAGGCCCTGAATAGTTGGCATGGTACTTTTCAAATAGAGTTGTTATGTAATAGATTTCAAATGTTCAAATGCTCCGGTTTAGAAGTTGAGTTCCTCGTTCGCCAAGTGAGTTTTGGAAATGAGACGACGGCCTCCATGCTCCTGTTCTAGGGTCACCACAAAGACTTTGAGATGCTGTCCTTCTGGCTGTCCAACACGTACCAGCTGCTCAACTGCCTGAAGCAGTACGGCGGGGAGGAGGTAGGCGCGTCCTGGCCCGAGGCTGCCCCGAGGCTGCCCCATCATGGTTTTAACACACCCAGGTGAAGTTACCACTGTTTTCACTCGTTTCTTCTTCTCGTAAGGAGTTCGTGAAACACAGCACGCCTCGGCAGAAGAAGAACTGCCTGCAGAACTTTGACCTGTCTGAACACAGACAGATCCTCAGCGACCTGGCCATCCACATCTACCATCAGCTGGTCACGGTCATGCAGAAGACGCTCGCTCCTACTATCGGTACTCGACACCATAATCACAAGCTGCTTTATTCTTTATTCTTTGATTTATAGTGATTCTTTAGTCAGAACTTGTACTTCTGTACTTCCTTCAACAGTGCCTGGCATGTTGGAGCATGAGAGCTTACAGGGGATCTCCAGCATGAAGCCCACGGGCTTCAGAAAACGCTCCAACAGCGTTTACGACGAGTCGGAGACCTACACCATCTCCTCCATCCTCCAGCACCTTTCGGTCTTCCACTCCACCATGCTCCACCACGGCATGGACCAGGGCCTCATCAGACAAGCCACCAAGCAGCTGTTCCTCCTGGTGGGGGCCACCACGCTCAACAACATGATGCTTCGCAAAGACATGTGCTCCTGCAGGAAAGGCATGCAGATCAGGTTTGGATCCTCGTTGGAATAACATCTGAGCAAGAGGCAAGAACACGTCCAGTTATGGAGCTGCTCTGTTCCTCTAGGTGCAACATCAGTTATCTGGAGGAGTGGCTGAAAGAGAAGGAGCTTCAAAGCTCTAATGCCATCGATACTCTGAGGCCGCTGGCTCAGGCCGCCTGGCTGCTGCAAGTCAGCAAGGCCACGGATGACGACGCCGGCGAGATCGTTGAGAAGTGCACTGAACTCAACCCAGTTCAGGTGCTGAACTCAGTAACTTCCTCTTTTATTAAATGTCAAAAAGCACTTAATTTACACTAAAATGGAAAATAAATTATCAATTTATTTTTGTAGATTGTCAAGATTTTGAATTCCTACACACCTATTGATGATTTTGAGAAAAGAGTAGCGTCATCGTTTGTGAAGAAGGTTCAGGTGAGTTGGTTTTAATGCGACACGCCTCTCTTACCTAACTAAGACGTCTTATCAAACGTTCTCGCCTCTTTGTTGCAGTCGTTACTTCAAGATCACGACGGGTCGTCACATCTGATGCTGGACACAGACTATCGGTTCCAGGTCACGTTTCCTTTCTGCCCGTCCTCGCAGGCTCTGGAGCTGCTGCAGGTCCCGAGCAGCCTTCACCTCAGCTTTCTGACCCGGATCTGACCCGGATCTTACCTGGATCTGACTCGGATCTGACCCTGCCGACCTTGAACCCTTCACTGATGGATGCTCTAGTGGCCTTAACTGCTCATTCATATATACGCAACACTTATCATCGTATATTTAAAAGGCAGATTCAGAGGTGGGGTTTAAAAACATTTGAGGTAAATTCTGATGAGAAAACAAATGATAAAAGTGGATATTTTATAGTTAACATATGCGTAAATGTTACTTGCTATGATGTGTGTTAAGGTCAATAATTCTTTAATTATGCTGATATTTACCGCTGGCGTCAGCTCTGCTCCTGGTTTGCTGATGCGTCGCTGTTTCCATCAGTGAAGAAGAGTTTATTCAGATGGATGTAAACATTTCCTGCTGCAGGTCTTTTATGTGATTTTATTTCTACAGATCTACAGTGTTTTGTTTCAGATTGATGGATGTAAATACCGTTATGCAACAACACATGGTTTGTAAACAGTTAATAATAATAATAATAATAATAATAATAATCCAAAATTACTTAAATAAACAGAGTATGGCGAAGTTGTCATTGTTAAAGTACATAGTGTGTACTTCTATAAAGCTTCTATGACCTAATCCAGGTTCTACTGTGTC
The DNA here is from genome assembly GCF_033807715.1 of Cololabis saira. NCBI lineage: Eukaryota > Metazoa > Chordata > Actinopteri > Beloniformes > Belonidae > Cololabis > Cololabis saira. The sequence goes on from NC_084591.1 coordinate 33,165,048, forward strand.
TCCTGTCATCACTTACACTCAACACTCTTATTTTACACTCTTACAGACATTAAGAGCATTTATGATGAAACACATTGATCTATGAAGTCTAATTTGTCCATCAATAAAAGCAGTGTAGGGTATCTGACGGGCAACATGAGAGCAGCTCATCTGGGACCCTGGTGGACCGTGACTGACCCCCGTTACTGTATGAGGTTTTCAAGAATCTTTCATATTCTGGTCGTGCATCTAAAGAGACTGGTGCGTTATTAAAAGATGAGGTGTGTACTGACCCGGGTCTGGTCGGACTGCTGGGCCCAGACACGACTGACGTGACTCAGAGAAGAAGAGGCCCGGTGCTCTCGGGGCCCAGACCCCTGGTTTTGGTCAGAGTGATGCTTGTTCATGTCAATTCATCTGCTGCATTTTTATAGTTTTATTCATTCATCCATTTCCTCAGAGACGTCATAATAATGCTATTTTATGTACAAAGTTGAGGAGGTAATCCACAACGATGCTAAAAACAGAAGATTTTAAAAGACTTGAAGGTGTAAAGTTACATCATCAAAATGAATAGTTTATGTTGAAGCTGCACTTGTGACGAATGCGACGTATAAGACAACAGTAAATGCTATAGTCCTCTTACAAAAACAGGCATACGTATTATTAACAGGGTGGGATACTATGAACATACAAATCCATTGTTTATAAAATCCCATGTTATGACATTTTATGATTTGGTTTATATAAAATAATGCAAATAATGTATAAAGCTAAATTAAAGTTACTCCCTGTCTGTGTAGGACGTTTTTTCTCAATACATGAGTAAAAATATAATTTGCGTGATGTTTGTAAATTTGTTGTACAAAAAGCTAGAAAAGGGACTAAAAGGAGATGTATATCTGTTGTGGGAGTTAAACTATGGAATGACGCTAACCTAGATATACGAATGTGCAGCTCATTTTCGGTTTACAAAAAAAAGATTTGTAGAGCAATCTTTGAAAACTACAAATGTTAATGTTTATTTGTTTTTGTTTCTTGCTGTTCTCTGATATTTATATATATACCGGTATATAAAAATGTCTTTACTACTATATATGTAAATCTTATTGGTCCTCCTTTTCTGGTTTAGTTTTGCTATTGTTTGTTTGTTTGTATGTAGGACAGGCATTAATATAAGCATTATGCTTCTGCCTGTGCCTTTTCAGTCACTATTTTTTGATAATGTTTGTGTTTAATGCTTGTAGTGTGATGTGACTGAAAAAAATAATTTCAATCAATCAATCAATCCTTCAAGATAACATGTAACAGATTGAATATGGACAGATATTACCTCCACTGAGCCTGTGAGCTTGCTCGTGGTGCACATACATACATTTATTTCAAATAAATATTTTTTTTTCTTGGTGTCGCTAGTGTAAGATGTGTAATTTGTGACTGGGGCTGCTGCACTGATACAAATATTGTGCTTGATCTACTTAAAAAACAATAAGTCAACTTTTTGCATGAGATTATTATGTAGATCAAGAAAGACTAGTCTTTGTATAAACTACTTAATTTTATGTATGTAAATAATACATTTTGCAAGTACAGTCAACTTGATTGTGTTAAGTTTACTTTATCAAAATTAAGTTGAGTTTAAAAAGAAAAAAAAGAGAAAAAAATGAAAAAAAGAAGAAAAAATTAGAAAAAGAGGAAAGAAAAGGAAAAAAGACAAAAAAATAAGTTGACTTTACTTGCAAATTAATTTTGTACATAGGCCTACTGAAAATTAAGTAGTTTATACTAGGCTTTCTTGATCTACATAAAAATGTAATGCGAAAAAGTCGCCTTAATTTTTAGAAAGGTCAAGCAAGATATTTTTTACTGTGGTGTTCTACTTAAACGAATAAAGCATGTTTCATCTAAACGTTCATTTAGATGAAGATCATTGCTTGTTGTTTGTGTGTAAATGAAAAGATTGCCTGGAATTACATAAATACTGCTTGTTAAGGAAAAAATGCACAATGTCTTGTTTTTTGAGCAGATTAGGTTCAAAACTAGATGTATTTATGTAGCAACAAACTTCATTTTTAATTGTTAATATCAAAGATTTAAATATGTTATATTTACATGCGCTTAGATGTATTTCTTTCAGTGTATTTCATCCACAGAGCCTGTGAGCTTGCTCGTGGTGCACATACATACATTTATTAGTTTTTTTCCTTGGTGTGGTTAGTGTAAGATGTGTTATTTGTGACGGGCTGATGGGCAGGAGGATGCAGGATGCAGCTCAGCATCCCCGGGATACTGGTCCCTCCTCCCTGGAAGCTGGGGCAGCATCTTCTCCCTGTGACGTCAGCAGCATCAGCTGTTAGCTCCGCCGCCAGTCTTTCCGCCGCCGAGCCTCTCGCACCAGGGAAATATATGAGATCCCCTCCGATCCCTGAAATGGCGACACAGGAGGTACAGCTGAACGAGACTCTGGCTCACCTGAAAACGGAGTCGGACACGCTGAAGTCGAAGCTGGAAGACGAGAGAGCGAAGCTGCACGACGTCGAGCGTGAGTGCTGAAAAATGGAGAGGCCTCGGTGCGCTCCGGCTTTCTGCGCCGTGCACGGGATGAGAGTCCTGGTCCCGAGCACCTGGGGAGGGGATCGGGCAGGGATCGGGCTGGGGTCGGGCAGGGATCGGGCAGGGGTCGGGCAGGCGGTGCAGGGTGCAGGTCTGAGCGGGGGAATGTTTTCCCGACCGGGAGCTGTTTGCTTCCCCATTTTGGACCCCAGCGCCTCCATCCGAGCCCCTTCCCTGGGCTGGTCCGGTCCCATCCAGTGCTGTCACATAGGAAGGCTTTTTTCAGTGAATGTTGGCCCAGATTTATTCTGCATGAGAGCAGATTAAACTAAAATTGATTTACTTTAGTATAATCCTAGCTGCTAACAGAAATATTAATCAAGTCTGTGCAACAGAGGCATGCAAATGATGTGGTGTGTGTGTGTGTGTGTGTGTGTGTGTGTGTGTGTGTGTGTGTGTGTGTGTGTGTGTGTGTGCGTGTGCGTGTGTGTGTGTGTGTGTGCAGTACATCAGGTGGCGGAGAAGGTGGAAGGCCTGGGTCAGTTTGTCATGAAGACCCGCAGAACTCTGAAGGGACATGGAAACAAGGTTCTGTGCATGGACTGGTGCAAGGACAAGAGGAGAATCGTCAGCTCCTCGCAGGTCACAAGCTTAACGCTAACATAAACTTCAAAGAAAGTGTGTTTGTTTTTTTATGAAAATACTTCCTAATGCTCTCATTTCTTGGCACAGGATGGAAAAGTGATCGTGTGGGATGCTTTCACCACCAACAAGGTACATCATCTGTCTCAGTAAATGTTTTTTAGATCCCTTTTCCTGCTCTGTGTAAATTGTGGATTAAACGGATCAAATGGCGTTTACTGTTGAGTTATGACAGAAGCGGCTAAATGTCCTTAAATGAGAGCAGATGCAGGTGATTTGACCTGAACCACATTCAGAGTATTGTTTAAACCAGTGGTCCTCAACCTTTTTTCAGTGATGTACCCCCTGTGAAATATTTTTTCAACCAAGTACCCCCTAACCAGCACAAAGCACTTTTGGTTGTAAAAAAAAGACCTAAAACAGAGCACTGTGCCATCAGTAACTGATTTATTAAACATAAAAATATTGCTGCTACGCTTCAACCACGACTCCACCGTTGGTCCAAGTGATTGACAGGTGAAGCCAGGTGATTGACAGGTTAGGTGGAACCATCCTGGTGTGGGGGAGACTCTGCGGTTTAGGATAATAAGTTGAATAGCTTACTCCTGAAGATGAAATTCATTTTATGAATTTAGACTTATATTTTCCTCAATTATTTATGAAATATTTATTTTTAAAGGATTTTTGCATGCAATCTACTTTTTAAATATATGTATATTTTAAAATCTCACGTACCCCCTGTAGTGCCTTCACGTACCCCCAGGGGTACGTGTACCCCCATTTGAGAACCACTGGTTTAAAACATGTCTAAACAGATTTAAAATGGTTTTATATCTGTCATGTCAAAGCTCTCTGCTCAGTTTTAACGATGTTTGATGACTGCGTCTCAGGAGCACGCTGTGACGATGCCCTGCACCTGGGTGATGGCCTGCGCCTACGCTCCCTCTGGCTGCGCCGTGGCTTGTGGGTGAGTGTGTCACCGCTGCTGATTCTCCATCTGCTGTCTGGGAGGGTGTCCTCTTCCTTCATACGCTGTCTGTTTTTCAGGGGCCTGGACAATAAGTGCTCGGTGTATCCTCTGTCTCTAGACAAGAATGAGAACCTGGCTGCAAAGAAGAAGTCCGTGGCCATGCACACGAACTACCTGTCGGCCTGCAGCTTCACTAACTCCGACATGCAGGTGAGGGGAGAAGAGGAGGTGCTGGTTTACTCATACCACACTGGTACAGCGTTTCTATTTCTTATTCATGTTTAAAGATAAATCTCCCTCCTGCCATGGTCCAGCAGCTCCTTCTCTCTTTAATAACTCTCAGCAGCCTCGATCCTGGACTGATGTCCCAGTAACGTGACGTCCCACACAGCAGAGACGAGCCATTTTTAGCCATGTGATATATGAATCTTTTTTTAAACCCGAGAGCCATCATCATTCTTCCTCCTCGTTCCGGGTGTCATATAGATCCTGACATCCAGCGGGGATGGGACATGTGCATTGTGGGATGTGGAGAGCGGGCAGCTGCTGCAGAGTTTCCATGGACACGCAGCAGATGTGCTCTGTCTGGACCTCGCCCCGTCCGAGACCGGAAACACCTTTGTGTCAGGGGTGAGGATACGCTCCTCGCAGCTGTGTGTGCATCCAAGCTTGTTTCAGCATTGAATGTAAACTGTTCCCTTTGCTCTCGTGGCAGGGCTGCGACAAGAAGGCCAACGTGTGGGACATGCGCTCCGGCCAGTGCATTCAGTCCTTTGAAACCCACGAGTCAGACATAAATAGTGTGCGGTAAGTCCCTCGCTCAACTTTGACCTCTGATTGAAGCGTATACTTCAGTCGGTCCTGAAGTGATCGTTCACTGCAGGAAATGTGCTGAATTATTATAGGTTGGTTCCATATTTTACTGATTAAAACAATGATGAGACCCGGATCAGTACAGACCTCGTTTTTTAATAATGAACCGGTGTCTTTAGTTGCACGACCAGAATATGAGAGATTCTTGAAAACCTCGTACACTAACTTGCTTTTATTGAACTTAGACTCCATAAATCAATGAGTTTCATGATAACCATTCTGAACGTCTGTGAGAGGATTGTGAGTGAAGTGATGACAGGAGAGACACAGTAGAACCTGGATGAGGTTAAAGAAGTACACATTATGTACTTTAACAATCACAACGTGGCCATACTCTGTTTATTATGTAATTCTGCATCATTCTTCTTATTATTAACTGTTTACAAATCATCTGTTGTTGCATAACGGTATTTAAATCCATCAATCTTAAACCAGTGGGAGAAAAGTCCCAATCAAGAAGCACCACTGAAAAAACACGCTGTAGATTTATACAAGTAAAATCACATAAAAGACCCTGCAGCAGGCAACATTTACATCCATCTGAATAAACTCTTCTACCTCACATTGTGTCCGACTGTCTCCTCTCGTAGGTATTACCCCAGCGGAGATGCGTTTGCATCTGGCTCAGATGATGCTACGGTGAGTTCTCAGGCATTATTTCTGCACTAAAATGTGCTGTTTTGAATGAATTTAAATGAATCTCATTCCCTTTCATTGCAGTGCCGTCTGTATGACTTGAGGGCGGACAGGGAAGTGGCTATTTACTCCAAAGACAGCATCATATTTGGGGTCTCCAGTGTTGACTTCTCCCTCAGTGGTATAGTTAGATTCATGTCCTGTTACTTCATGCATGTTGGTGTTAATAAAGTTCAGCTGTTCTTGAACTAAGAGGGGAAAACATTTTGTCTTCCTGTCGTTTCCAGGGCGACTGCTGTTTGGCGGATACAACGACTACACCATAAACGTCTGGGACGTTCTCAAAGGAACGCGGGTGTCTATCCTGTTTGGACACGAGAACCGCGTCAGCACGCTGCGCGTTTCCCCGGACGGGACGGCCTTCAGCACCGGGTCCTGGGATCACACCCTTCGGGTATGAAATACTAGTAATCGTCTGATTTAAGACATCTGGCACAGCGCTGTGACGCCTCCGTTGACATCTGTCTCTCTCCTTCCCCCAGATCTGGGCCTGAGCATCCAGACGCCAAGGATCCAACCGGAGACGCACTGGCGTTTCTGTTCGCTAGAGTACAATCACAGAGAAAGAGACTCGACCCTGGTTGTACATAGAGCATATCAATAGCACTGTACATAATCCAATGTCCTGTTCAGGCTAGATCTGCATATTTCAAAGAGTAATAAAACCAAACGGCACGCTTGCATTCAGTACGAGGAAAGAAACTCCTGGTTAATATTAGGTTGTAAAAAATATATTACAGAAAATATCCGTGGTAGTAGCTTGCATTGGCCTAGGATATGAAGTGACACAGTAAAGTGACGTGTTGTATGCGCTCAAATAAAGGACTATATTTGTTAGTTTATTTATATTATGAGCGATCATGGAAACAAATGTGAGCTTTTTAGACGCACCAGTGGGGGTGGAGGGTTCGTCTGGGAAGATAGGACAGACTTGTAGAAATTAATGTTATTTACTCTGATGTCAAGTAAAAATTCATTTTGGATATGAGAGACGACTGTCTTGTTATATTATATTAAAAAAAAAGAAGTTTGCACTCAACAAAGACTTCTCCTTTTTCAACAGTCACCCATCCGCCGACCTTACAGGCACATTTACACATAAACCTTCATGGTGGTGATTTCTCATCCATGTCGTCACTTCTCATCTGTTTTCAGCTCCAACTTCCTCCCAACGTGCACATTCAGCCACTACAGACATGTGCATTTGTGATCCCCCACGAGTGAATGAAATACTGATACGTTCAGAATAAAAGGATGAGAAAGTACTTCTGCTCATGCCGTGGCTGTAATTTCATATTTACTGTAAGTATTTTATTGTAGTTTAGTGTACAGATATACAAGAGACTGTTAATCTGAGTATTACAACCATAATAAAATCAGTTTTGAATATCAACACTGTCTTATTCTTTTATGTCTCTCAAATTGTTTCCTGGAGGAAACAGTTGCCTGTCAGGGATAGTTGCATGTAAACAGTCATCCCCCCTGAAATAAAAACGGTCAAAATCATCCCCCCTGTAAAACTGCCATCCCCCCTTTCCATCCCTTATGTCATTTCATCAATGAATGTGGTTTTACTGCTATTTCAACATTTAGAGTCATCAACAGAAAAATAACACCAGAAAAATTTTCACCGGTTTCAATTACATTTTCACTTGAAATAAGTAGAAAAATCTGCCAGTGGGACAGGATCTTCTTATTACAAGCAAAAAAATCTTGATCCACTGGCAGATTTTTCTACTTATTTCAAGTGAAAATCTACTTGAAACAGGTGAAAATTGTTGTTTTTTCCAGTGATGAGTCTTGTTTTAATTGTAATGAGATTTTTTTTACTAAAACGAGACATTTTAACTAGAAATAGGACAAATATTCTTGTTAAGATTTTGAGTTTTTGCAGTGATCCATTTTACTTATCCTGTGAAGGACAGTCATATTGATAAGTTCAGAAAACTGTTTTTTATTTTTGTGTTTTGATGTACTTGATGTAAGCCCAGTGGATATTTAAAGCTAGAAGAAGGCTGCATTTAACTGCTGCTATGTCATTCCTGCAGTATTTCTGCAGGTGTTTTGGTCACTGCTATTATTTGTAATATATATTATATTATTTGTAATCAGCACAAATTATCTGCCCCCATATGATAAAATCCACCATCCCCCCTGATTTTTTTTTTACAACTCGAGTACTGCCTGTAAATGTACAAGTAGCCCACCACAAAACAATTAGTTTCATTTTTCAGTATCCTTAAAAGTAGGAAAAAAAGTAGGACAACCTGCAAATGAGGAGCAATACCAATATATTCAGAAATTATCAGAAAGCTTGTCAGTGTTCTGTTGAGACCGGTACATGTTTATAATGAGTGTTAACGTTATGATTTAGTGCGTGTACATGCAGTTTGCGTACAGAAAAACAAATGAAACCCCATCGTCTCATCAGCTTTGGTCCACACAGCACCCTCTACTGGCAGAGACACGCAACTACACGACAAATAATTAAATAAATAACCAACAAAACGATTGGTTATAGAGAATAAACAAACAATAAACATAGTTATGCTCCAAAACCGTTTATTCTTATTATTCATTTTAATTAAAATTAAATATAGAATTACAGCTCAAAAACGAATTTGACATAATCGGAAGTGACGTCATGAAAACTCCTTGCGATGCCTGCCGATTCAAAATAATGGCCGACTTCAGATGTGACATTTCTTTTCTTATAACGTTTTTAAATGTTTAAGAAGTAACGCTGAACAAAGCATCATTAGAATGGATAAAAGCTTGAATAAGTGTATTTTTTAAGAGAGACCTTCGCTGCAAAAGGCGCTTTTTTGCAGCCAAAATGAGTGATGTTGTGGAGAAAACGCTGACAGCTCTGCCGAGCCTGCTGTCTCTGGACCCCCAGCCTGGATCTGCAAAGCTGTCCTCCACCTCCAAACTAGGACACCTGATCAGGGGGATCACCGAACTGACGTCCAAGCATGTGAGTCTGGCTTGTAAAACCTAAAGCAGGATAACCTGATCAGTTTATTCGGCTGTTAGCTTGCTTAGCTGCCTGAGCTACTTCATAAAGGTGGATTTTAACGCAGCCCAGTAAAGATGATGATATTGCAAAGTTAAAAACGAATGTACAGACACCCCCTCTTGCTTCAGATGTGTTTTTACCACCTTGCCAATTAAGTGAACGCTGAGCTGAGACTGTTTTACAGACTTGTCTGTGATGGTGTGTTCACGTGTTTGTTTGTAGCTCAGACATTTGAGTTCTGGTTTGTTAGACTGGAAGTATAATAACTAATACTTAAAAAGAACAACAATTTCCATGTATTATTAGGAAGAACAGTTGATTAAACATGTGAGTACATTTAATAATTTCATGAAAACAAACCTGATGCATTAAGATTCATCACAACAATAAAACGACTTGCAAATTAATGTGTAGGTCCGGGATGCCAAAGCAGCTCTGATCCACTTCCAAAAGACCCCTGAGCATGTTTTGGGATACTGGGCATCTGAATGTTGATAGCCTTCATGGCTCACACCAGTCTTTCCAGTACAGTTTATGCTTCATCAGATTGAGAGCTGGGTAATACCAAGCCAAGTGAACAGCTTCAACTCAAGATGCCCCACAAACCACTAGACCTGACTGATGCTCTAACCCAGAGGATGATTTTCAAACACACTTATACATTCATTTATACGGGCTGGCGTAGCTAGACCCTTGACTGATAACTTAAGTGTCATGGCCCGGTGGCGTAGAGTTGTGCAGATTTTAAACCAAAAACCAGTGAATTTGACCTTTGACCTTGACGACGCAATTAAAGGCATCAATACATTGTTAACGAGGAAAGTTTTCAAACGTTATAACATTAAATGTTGCTCTGATAGACAGAGGTGTAACATTTTACTGTAATGCACTGACTAATAATAGAAACCTCAATGTAGGTGATGCCCCTGTGTTTGATCTTATTTATGTTTTTGTGCATTTCTTTCTTTGCAGGAGGAGGAGAAACTTATTCAGCGCGAACTATCGTCCATCAAAGATCAGGTGTCCTCCCCCAACACCACGATGGTACTGTTCTCCTGGTTTTCGATCCTTTCTTCTTCTTTTTTTGCGTATGAAACCACTCGGTGATGTCTGACTTTTACTCATGTTACAGCTTCTGTCCTGTTTTATGATTTTGTTCAGAGGCAGATGAAGGAGCTCATGGTGAGAGCGATATACTGTGAAATGTTGGGCTATGAGTCTTCTTTCAGCTACATTCATGCCATTAAACTGGCTCAGCAAGGGAACGTTCTGGAGAAGCGAGTCGGTATGTGACTTTCTCATTTTCCTAATCTACGGGTTATTAAAAGGCTGTCTTTAGTTGTAAAAGTTAATGGGCAGAAGCTGACTAGGGAGGATGCTTGACGTTGTCAGAAAAACGGAGACCTCGATTTTTGTCAGCGTCTTCATGCATAGCAACTTCACACTGCTTAAGTATTCAGAATTCAATTTTAATCTGTTGCAGCTTGTCTTGTAATAAATTTAAAATGCTTATAAAAAGTATTTTGATTATTTTTTTAAGGTTACCTTGCAGTTTCCTTGTTTCTGAATGAAAGCCACGAGCTCCTACTTCTCCTGGTGAACACCGTTTTAAAGGTGGGTGTTAAGTTGTTACAGCTTCTGTCATCATTTCTTAAACACTTTATGAAGTGATATTGATGAGTGATATTAATATCAATCAAAAAAATTCTCTTTGCTGAGTTATTTCATTTAGATTAAATCCATTCTATGGCGCAATACCACTTCTCACCACACGGTGTCAGCATATCACAAGAAAGTTAATCCGTTTATTTATGTCCCCACGTGGTTTGGAGTGGTATTGCTACATAAAATGGCTTTAGACCAATACTGTTATGTAAAGAGCTGGTTGAAGTGGAGCTACTTAAATATTTAATTCCACCACATAAAAAGTGGATTGTGCTAACTGCTCTCATAGGTGACATTAAACCACAGCAATAGAAGGTGGAAACATTCATCATGAATCCAACTATTTTCACATATCAACAATCGCACTCTTCTAATGCTATGCATTTTTTTTTACTGTCAACTCTGTAAATTGTCATCAAGTTATGATGATGTAATGGTGACAATCCTACAGATTTCAAAGGGAGATTACGTGGTGTTGACGTATTTTGTTTTTGCAGGATCTCCAGAGCACAAACCTTATTGAAGTGTGCATGGCTCTCACTGTTGTCAGCCAGTTGTTCCCCAAAGATATGATACCTGCAATCCTCCCCCTGGTGGAGGAGAAACTCAATCATCCCAAGTAAGAAACTCTTGTCGTCTGCTCAGACACATGACTTTCTCCAGATCATTCACTGGAAAACCTGCTTGAATGTCATCCTTGATAAGTATTTTTGAAATTTATAGAGAAATCATTCGACGAAAGGCGGTCCTGGCACTGCATAAATTCTACATGATAGCACCAAATCAAGTTCAACACATCCACAACAAGTTTCGTAAAGCCCTGTGTGACAAAGACCCCGGAGTGATGTCGGCCTCGCTGCACATCTACCTGCAGCTCATCCAGGTAACAACCTCGAGTCACTGCTCATGAAACACGTCGGACTTTGGTCCACTGGGGTGTAAGCTGCTCACGCCACATTTCTTTTCTGGGCTGCAGGAGAACCCAGACGGCTATAAGGACCTGACAGTAAGTTTTGTCACCATACTAAAGCAGGTGTTGGGAGGAAAGTTGCCCATGGATTTCAACTACCACAGCGTTCCTGCTCCGTGGCTGCAGATCCAACTCCTCAGAATACTCTCCCTACTCGGGAAAAATGACCAGAGGTAGTCATTTGTTGCTCGGTTTTCAGATGAACCAGATGTATCTGGTCATAAAATAAAATCTCGTGCCGTTTTCTCTTCGCAGCACAAGTGAGATCATGTACGAAGTCCTGGACGAGTCTTTGAGAAGAGCGGAGATGAACCACAACATCACTTATGGCACGTTCACGTCTCCAAGGCTCCTTGGTTTTGTTCTTTTGAACTCTCCCATCATCCGCTTACTCTTCTTCTCTTCTGCTTTCCAGCAATTTTATATGAGTGTGTTAAATGTATTTACACAATTCATCCTAAATCTGAACTTCTGGAAAAAGCTGCCAAGTGCATCGGCAACTTTGTTCTGTCACCCAAGATGAATCTGAAGTATCTCGGTAAGACTGAGAGACAGCCATCACCAACATCGCTTGTTTACATTCAAAAGTGGGATCTCCAGTGTGTCTTTTTTTCCTCCAGGCCTCAAGGCCCTCACCTACGTGGTCCAGCAGGATCCAAAACTGGCCCTGCAGCACCAGATGACCATCATCGAGTGTCTGGATCACCCTGACGTCATCATCAAGCGGGAGGTGGGCTGGCGGCTGGGGTGCTCTGGGTTGTGGGGGTCCGAAAGTTTGCAACTTTAACGGTGTTTCTTTTCCCGCAGACGCTGGAGCTGCTCTTTCGGATCACTAACGGCCAGAATGTCACAGTCATCGTAGAAAAGATGCTGGATTTTCTCCGCCTCAGTAAAGACGATCACACGACCACCGACCTGGTGGGGAAGGTGGCAGAACTTGCAGAAAAATATCCTTTGTCTCTCTTGCTAAGCTGTGCTAAGAGGTTTTTATTGTGTTACGTCCCACAAGCGGGTCGATGGCTGAGCGGGGTTCCACTCAATCTCATGTTGGGCGTCTTTCATCTCATTTTGGTTATTTTGGGCCACTGAATCATTGAGATGAGATAACGCACCATTTGTCTCGTTTTTTTTTTTTTTTTTTCAAAATCTTTTTTAATTAATTTCAAAGCTTTTCAACAGTTGTTCATGTACAGACAGTGTTAAATGAAACAGCCATTTTATAAACACCAAACCCACTTCCCACCCCACCCCCCACCCAGCTCAGGTCATGAGGCACATAGAGATACAAAAACAACAAACCAAAAACAGACAAACCAAGCAAGTAAACGAACAAAATAAATAATAGTAAAATAATTATAATAAAAAAATAATAGTAATAAAAAAAAAAATCAAAGAGGGGAAGGGATACATAGGGAGTCAAAGAGAGGATGATTTGGGTAGTTATTCAGTCCTCTTCTGCGTCTGGAATAATGAGCAAATGGTCAACATATTCCAGCAAAGGGTTCCAGGTGTCCTGGAATTTCTTTATCGAGCCCATGAGGGAAAATCTAAGTTTCTCAAGTTTAATATTGTACAAAACTTCCTTTAATCTATTGATTGTGTGCCGGGGGAGAAGTGTGCTTCCACCTAAGCAAAATCAAGCGCCTGGCCAACAAAGTTGTGAAGGCCAGGGCTCGTCGTGCGGCAGTGGGAAGGTCAGCATTGGGAGGAACGCCAAAGATAGTCATTTGTCTCGTTTTTGTCTTTTTTCCTGCTGTACATTAACTTACTTTCCTATAAACCGTCATACATATGCACCGGACAACGAATGGTTCATTGAAACTATGAATGAGGTGTTTTCAGTCGGTGGAGACACGATGCAGCCGGACATCCCAAACAGTTTTCTTAAATTGCTCTCTGAGGGTGAGACGACCACAAATCCAACTTATTCTGGCTTGACCTTCTTTAACCAGAGACAACCCTGCTAGTAACCCTTCACTGCTCACTGTGTCTGTAATTCCCAGGATTTGACGGTGTGGAAGAGGACAGGAAGTTGAGGCTGTTTGCTGTGAATTCCTACATTTCCCTGCTGCGAGGAGAGCCCAGCAAGCTGCCACAGCGCTTCCTCCAGGTCATCTGCTGGGTGAGTGCTGCTGGCGCGGCCGGCACGACGACAGATCCATGTGAGAGCTTCAGCAGCAGAGAGCTGAAACTGTTGGTGCAGAAGTAACTTCTCTCTGCTGTGTTCAGGCTCTTGGGGAGTACGCTCACTTGAAGGAGGATCTTGAACCTGCTGCAGTCCTGAGGCTTCTGGCCAAACTGTTGGACATGAAGAGCAACGCCGCCGAAACCAAGAGCTGGGTCCTCATCGCCATGACCAAGCTGTGTTCTGGTGCAGCGGCCGTCTCTGTGGCTCAGGACGTCTCCGAGGCGTACAGCGGCTCGCTCGATACCTTACTGAGACAAAGAGCTCAGGAGCTGCAGTGCCTCAGCCAGGACTCTGACCTGCACGCCAGGGTGTTGCCCGGCAGTGGTCGCCTGGAGCCCGTGGAGGTAAAGTACATGCAGCGGCTGCAGGACCCATGTTTAAAAATAGAGGTTTGCCAACACGACTCCTATATGAGCTTTTGAGCCGGGTACATTTTGGCAGCAGTCTCTTGTCAGTTTGGCTCGAGGCTTTGAAACAAAAGGTTTAAAGAAACTGGAGGTAAACGGCTTTGCTTCCCGAGGGAAGTGCATCCGCCGCTCCTTATCTCTTGTTTTTGTACTACAGTAAAGAAAGATTGAGTCATGAAGAAGAATTGCACACCCTGTTGGCCTCTTAACCCCCACCTGTATTTCACATGATTGTCTGCTCGAAAAGAAAGATCCACCCGTTCAGATTCCGGTTTTAAACACTCAGGTGTCCTTCGCACACATCAAGAATCTGAAGAAGAGTGAATGAAAAGCACGAGGACAGGACTGGACTGAAACTGGATGTAAAAGGAAAGAAAAACACAAATACTCAGTTTTCAGATGCTTGCTGGGTATTTAAGCCCTCACTGCTGTCTAGAGGTAGCGCTGGTTGAGCTATTGTTGGAGGAACCTGCAGTCACCTGCCCTCCATGGTGATCAGGCCGATGGCGGTGGGAACCAAATAACCGGATTAAGGACTGCAGCCATAATCGCAGCAGCTTGTTCTGGCATGTCCACAAGAGAGAGAAGACTTTGAGAGCTGTTTCACTCATTTCTTAAACAGTTCCCTTGCTGCATGTCATTGTTCTTTCTGTTGTGGTTAGAGAAAGCGTTACCATGAAGCTGCCTGTTGGCCGTTTCTGAGGTCTCTTCCAGCCCGACTGAAGGGAGGATTAATTAGCAGGTGTGTCTCCATCTCCAGGTGGATTCCTCCCTGTCATTTCTGGATGGATTTGTGTCGGAGGCTCTGGCTGCAGGCGCCGCTGCCTACAAACCACCTCATCAAAGGCAGGAGGAGCTGACTCGATCCAAGGGTAAAAAAAACATTTGAGCAGCACTCTTGACTATTGTTTGGTTCTGTTTTTCACTTTGTTTTGTCCTTTGTTTTGTCCGTGGCAGCACTGAGCCTGGAGCCCTACGGCCTGTCCCTGCCCATCAGCATGTCCTCCAGCAGCATCACAGACAGGCAGTCTCCCACACTGCTGTCCATGAGCTCGGGTCTGTCCGGCAACAGCACCGACCTCTCGCACAGAGGAGGGTGGGTAGACCCGGCAGCCGCTCAACGCCGGCAGAACCGAGTCCGCTCGTTTTCTTGACCCTGCTGGGCGCTTGCTTGTGTTGCAGCTCGGCTACTCTGAAGCTGGACGGCGTGAAGAGGGTTTGGGGGCGAGAAGGCTATCTGTCCCAGCGGGAGCCCGTGGAGGAGCCGGCCCGCGTGGAGACCCCCAGCCCGCTCCGGTCTCCCGGCCAGCAGGGAGACGGCGGCCCGAACAGCCAGACTCCGACACCGACTCCAACCCCTGAATGTGACCAGGACAAACAGCAGCTGGCCTCCTCGCTCTTCGTCGGCGTTTCCTCCCAGAGCCCCGTGTGTCTGGTGAGGTTGTTTACTCGTTTAGTTTTTTTAGATCCTGATCAATTTGTTATGATTGCAAAATGAGATTACACAAACATTTAAATCATTTAAATCTGGAACTCGTCTTCTGAGAAGCAGCTGCAGACACAAGACAATGAAGCCACTGAGCTGCTCCTGGAGCTTTACCCCCGGGTCCAAATTAGGAACTTTTGTTTGGCGTCAAAGAAGCACAGATTTAATAATAATAATAATCATAATAATAGTAAATATTATTATAATGAACAGTATTTAAGCAGCAATATCCCACATTTTAGTCAGAGACTACCGTCACTATCCAACTGTGCATCCATCACTTTTTTTATGGCAGGAAACGTTCAGTATATTCTTGATGAGTAACTTCAGAAATGGAAACAAATATAAAACCACCCCGCAGACAAAGATGGTTTAAAATAAACTAAGCAGGAAGGAGGACGTGACCTTCAGCCGTTGTGAGGTGTGAAGTCTAAGATGTGTCGTTCTTGGCTGCAGATGTGCGCTACAACTCTTCCGTTTCCGTTTGCACAGATGGGGAAGTCCGAGCCGGCGCCGCAGCGATTCAGACGCAAAGCCAAAGATTCGGGGGCGTCCATGACCGCAAGTGAGCGGGCCGTCAGCTCGGTGGCGTCGCCTTCTAGTTCTGTGGATAACATGCTGTGTACCGACCTGCTGGAGCCCGACTTCACCTCAGAACCGCCCGTTTCCTCGACTGAGCGGACACGTCGGCTCTCTCTGGGCCTCTCCGCCTCTAACGGTCCATGTGAGGAAGAGGCAGAGCAACCTGATGGTGGCGTGGTGGGAGGAAACCCCCCGATCGACAGAGATGATCCTCGCCCACAAGACGACCCAGACGGGGACGCGTGCCTCACTTCTCACCTCCCCGACGAGCTCTCTGGACTTCCTCACTCGGAGATCCTTCCCGTGTGTTCCAGCCAGTGCTTGAATCTGTCCGCCTGCCACGTGCAGAAGGAAGATGCCTTGGTGCTGGTTGTTTTCATCTCCAACCCCGATGAGGCTGCCGTTCGGCAGGTTTCAGCGCAGCTCCGATCTGAAGAGCTTGAGGTAATTTACACAGTAGGACACCATCATTGGGGATGTGAGTTATCTTTAGTCTTGAACCCAAACATGTTCTTCTGCTGCTTCTACTGCAGGTATCCTCCATGTGTGAAAGTCCTCTAGAGGAAGTGAGCGGGAGCAGCGTAGCAGTTCGCCAGTACTCCCTGAAAGTGAGAAGCCCCTCTGTGCACTTTGAGCTGGGTGGGATGGTGTCGTACCAGCCGTCTGCTGGGACGCCTCAGACCATGCAGTTCTCGTACAAGCTTCCTCTGTCCAGCTTCATCAGGTGGGGTTGTGTTTGCTGCAGCTGCTGCTGGGGGTGTGGCCTTGTGGGCTCCGTAGTTAATGAGTGCCACGTGTTTCCTGCAGACCCCTGACGGTGTCTACAGAGGAGTACGGGACCATGTGGCTGGCCTTCTCTCACGACACCAAGCAGAACCTGACCCTGATGGGTGACGACCGGGAGCCTCTCGCCGCCACCCTGAACGCACTGAAGAGGAAGCTCCAGCTTCATGTTGTGGAAATAATAGGTGGGGATGTTTGTTTGACACGAGTCGGCATGATTTAATTTCTGATATCAAGAAAATGACACGGGGAAGGATTTCAATTTCAATTCTCAACACTGAGACGATAACAGCATCATAACAACTTGCTGAAACTGGAAGAACAGAAAGAAAGAAGGTAGATTTTGATTGTTAGGCCATGTATCACATATAGTTTTGTAGCCATATTTGATCTCGTAGAGGCGTGCACTTGCACGTAAACCTTTGTTTATTGAGTGCAGTGATGCAGGAGGACAGCGTCTGCTCTGATTGGGTAACACGCTTTGGTTTGGATTCATTATGTTAAAGCTGGGCACTGTGACGGGATGGGTCTCCGTCTTTACCCACCCCTCTTCAGTTTCCATGGTACATGAACTGGGTCAGTGCGATGCCATTGACTAACTGTGCAGAGAAAACACCAGGTGTCAGTTTCTATGAATCAGGACATTAAAGATGAGAATCATAGTCATCATCTTATCTGTGAAGTCTGCTAAATGCAATCTTGGACAAACAACCACACAACGTATTAATACTGTGGTTATTCTTTTTATTTCTATTTTATTTCTTGAGGAATTTTTGTTATCCCCATGGAGGCAAATTCTTTTACTGTCAGTCTTTTCTCTTACTTCTTGCTTTCATTTCATTACTTTAATTAATCTTTTTGAGGGTAGGCAAATAATAAGCTTTGCTTCAGCCTACACCTTTTTCGGTCTAGATGGTATTTGTATATTGGAAATTTTTGTAATGTTTTCTTTGAACAGTGTATTCGTTTTCTTGTTGTCATTTTTATTCTTTTTTTTTGGGATGTCATGACCAAAATAAACTAAACTAAACTAAAAACTAGAACAACAAAGTACTGCTTCCAATGCTAACCGTGGAAACCGCATGTTTACAAACAAGGCCAGCATTTTAAACATCTTCTTTAGCTTTCAAACTCATCTCTTGACGGTAGTTTAGCACCAAGAGTCTTAAACGTAACGGCTCAGGAGAGAAGTTGAGTGATCCCGAGGAAGCAAATGTGCCGTGGTTAGTTTTTTCCAGTTATCAATTGTTGGCATCGCATAATTTCTGAGATGATTATTGACAGAACCTCTTAGTAGGGCAAGCATTTAAATGAAGGTGGAGCATAACTCCACCAGCAGTAGTCCTTGTTGAACACCATCACAGACGGATCTCTCTTCTCCTCCTCTTCTCGCAGCAGGTGTGGAGGGTATTCTAGCCTGCTGCCTCCTCCGGGACCAGCCGTGTCTCATGCACTGCCGCGTGCATGCCGGCATGCTGGCCGTGTGGCTGCGCTCGCCCATCCCCGACCTGCCCGACTGCCTCCTGTACCACTGCCAGAGAGCCTTGCAGGAGCTCTGAGCCCCCCCCGCCCAGCAGCTACGTCAGCAGACTCACAACCGCTGAAGAGACGAGCGGACGGAGCCGCCATCCAGGCGGTGGGATCTGCTGCTGCGACTCCTGTGTCTCGTCGTTCCTCCCGCTGTACGTTGTGTTGCAGGCGTTGTTGCCGTGTGCAGGACTTCTTGTTTTTGACTGTTGAATAGCAGGTTATTGAAAACTGTTGAGAGATATGACGTGTAACCCCTCAGGGCTGAACCACTTCTACCCTGAGTAGATGAGTAGATCTCTGGAGGTAAACGTGAAGTACTTTTTTATTTGATTACAGACTTCAGCCTGTAGAAAGATGTTCGGTCATAACTTTTCATTTCAGACATGAGTTTTAAAATCAGTATTCATCCAGTTTCTGAGGATAGAAGAATGTGGATGCAAAAACTCTGTTAGACAGTTTTATTTTTATTTATTATCCTGTTTAATTTATTCAGACTTCATGATGAGAGTCAGACAACAAGAGGATCATCTTTACATCTGGACTGATTTTGTATGAACAACAGTGTCACCTAATCATGAACTTTGGTACAAATGACATATTTGTGAAAATTGCCAAAAGTTATCTTCACTAGCTGGTTTTAAGACTCTGCCTCAGAGTCACGCACACGTTTGGTTTTACTT
Organism: Cololabis saira; assembly: GCF_033807715.1. Taxonomy (NCBI): domain Eukaryota; kingdom Metazoa; phylum Chordata; class Actinopteri; order Beloniformes; family Belonidae; genus Cololabis; species Cololabis saira. The sequence continues at coordinate 33,184,071 of NC_084591.1, forward strand.
TTTATATATTTGTTTTCTCGTTATGGGGAAAAAGTGATGAAATGTGGGAAATCATGAAAGGGACTCTGATAAATAGTGATAAAAACCACTGATGTGGTGCGGTGCAGCAGAAATAAGGTTTACAGTCGTCTTTGTGTAAAAGTGCGTCACCAACACTAACATGCTCCCGGTTCTTTGATTCATGGCAGTTTTAGTCTTAAAAACAGCAGCGGTACTCTGGCCCGTGCTGTCTTTGTCTTAAAGAAGCTTTGCAGATGTGTGACATGATGATCTATGCAGAGCTCAGACGGAGCGCTCTCTCATCAATATATTTTCTTATCAATACAGTGTTGAAACATATTTATTGAACTTGTATCGTAAATGTTTTGCATTACTTTCAGAGACGGAGAAGAAGGAGCTTCGTCCTTGTTTGACTGCTCTGTGACGTTTTTGTTTTTGTGACGTGTCTCAGCCTGTTTTAGTCCGAAGGGGCAGTTCAGGGGGGTTCGTGGTTCTGATGTTTGTAAAAGGAACATTTTTACCTTCTGCCTTATGTTCAAATGCCAAGATGGCGTGCTTGACTTGTGCCTGTGGTACAGATACAGAGTCCCAGTTTCTTGGAGTGCCTGTCACTAAATACTGGTAAAACAGAATAAACTCAACTATTGACCTGAATTTGTCTCATTATTCCTTCAACTGAGGTCTTAAATTCAGATACACACATGTGTAGGAAAGGTTGATAACATAAAAGTAGTTAATTCCTTTTCATGCTAAATGCAGATCCGTTCACTGTCATCCCAACGTGAAGGTTCTCAGGGACACCTGGAGTCCGTCTCCCCGCCATCACATGACGCGCTGCTGCAGGATCACAGGGACGGACTTCACAACAACTTTGCTTTTTATTATTTTACTTCTTATCATTTTATTTCATTTTATTTGTTATTTACTGTTTAATTGTGTCTTGCCGCTTTTAATGTGGATGTAAATCACTTTTCATTACCTTGTGTTGAATTGTGCTATACAAATAAACTTGCCTTGCCTATAAAGAAGCAGGAGATCAATAAATGAACAAGCAACATTTCCCTGATGGTTTGGGTCTGCCTTTAGTTATGTCCACATCTGTATCCAGTTAAAGCAGCACTATGTAACTTTTCCACCTTAATATAATATTTCCAGAGTCATTGTGATGGTAAATCAACTTACAACAGGTTTAATGAACCTCTGTCATGGTCTGAGGGGTCTGTATCGCCTTCACTGGCACTATGTAACTTCGAGGAGCATGGTAGGAACCCTGCCACACTAAAAAACTACAAATTTTAACGGCTTTGACTGCTTTACGGCATACGTCACTTCCCCCTCCTTCCCGATTCGTAGTCGAGACGAAAGCTGGGCGGGGCGTGGAGCGCAGAGCTCAGCAGAAGCTGGTGTCATGGCCGAAGCAGCGAAAAAAACGAAGAGAATGAGCTGGCGTGAGCTGAAAGATGAGGATGGATGTCCGACAAGAGAGACAGAATTGTTATGATACAAATGTAAATGTAGAGTTCTATGTTCAATAAGAATCAAAATTAGAATGTTTTCACCTACAGGGGATTCGTCTTGGGTTCTAGTATTTTTCCTGAGAACTGTAAAATTGTGCAGGGCTAATCTGCAAAATATAAGGAATGGGCTTTCAGTTATTCACAGGTTATAAAGTATTTTTTTATTTTGTCAGTAAGTATGTTGGACTACTAATTTATGACGAAGTCCCTCTAAAAAACGTTTGTAATTTGGGGCACATTATCTAGCTGAAACAGCACAGGGGGGCGGGGGTGACTTCACTAATAAAACCAAATTGAACTTAGAGATCTTCAACATCGTCATATTATATTGTTTAGCCAAAAATAGATACATAACCTCTTCGCTATCCATCCTGCAAACGACCGCTGAAAACAGAAAAGTAGTTTTGAAAGTTTGAAAGTACGCGCTGGTGCTCATGGGAAACGTAGTGTTCTTTCTGGTAAAACACTACCGCTTTTGTCCAAAGGAGCCGCCAAACTCAACAAAAGCTGAAAGTTACATTGTGCTGCTTTAATTATTTTTGTGCTGCTACAGACACAATACTTTTATTAGATAAAGAGTAAGAACCTAAATATAAACATTAGATCAAAGTCTAAAGTCTCATGATACTGAAAGACGAGGTTTTCAAACCTGAATGCTCTGCTTACAACATGTTTCTTTTTCCTCTCTAAATGGTGTTAAATAAGGCGCTAAATCCTTCCTGCTCTGCTCGGTACCAACTAATCACTGCAGGTTAATGTGTGCACGTGCACGTGCACGGCTGCTGTGGTTATTACCAACTGTACAGGTTATTTAAAAAGCTTTCTTAAGGATGCTTTTGTCCTGGCTGATGACAGGAAGTGCAGGTCCAGTGCAGGTCCAGTGCGGGAGCGCGGCCTCACGGTCCGGAGCTGGTGCGCTGCGTCAGTGGCGGTGCTCGGGGGATGAAGCGCATGGCGAGGCCGTCCTCGTCCTCCATGGGCTGCTGGGACAGGTTGTTGGTCTGCCTGATGCTGCTGAGGGTACAGCCCTGGCGGGGGGACACCGTGAAGCGGGACAGCAGAGTGGTCAGGATGGCCTTCATCATCACCACGGCGATGTGCTTGCCCACGCAGGAGCGAGGGCCGCAGCCGAAGGGCTGGAAGAAGCGCGCTGGCACCTGCCAAACACAACTGTCGTTGTTTATTGGACTCCCCCAAGATCACACACGGCTGCACGTCCTTGAGCTGAACTTACTGTGCCGTCGAAGTTAGTCAGGCTGAACTCTTCGGGTTTAGGAAAGAACTCCGTCTTGTGCATGAGACCAATGTTGAGAATGATGTTGGTCCCTTTCCTGATTTTGGTGCCGCCGATGTTGTCGTCCTCCAGAGCCCTCCGCATGGTGAAGTCCACCACGGGGTGAAACCTCATGGACTCATTGATGAAACTCTCCAGCACCTTCAGGCCCTCGTAATCGATGCCCTCCATCCCGTGTTCACCTGCAAATGCAGCTCGTGTTTTATGCAGGTTTACCAGCCAGATGTGCGGATGTGAGGAGTGCAGCGGCGCTCACTGGAGGCGAGGTGGATCTCCTCCACTATCCGCATCTCCACGTCGGGGTGCTGCTTCAGCAGCATCAGCATGAAGAAGAGGCTGATGGAGAGCGTGTCCGGCGCAGCGATCACCATCTCCAGCACGCACTGCCTGACGTTGTCTGCAGACAGCTCCCCGTGGTTCTGTTGGACAGGGTTGGGGTTAGGGGACCAACAACACAGCTGCACACACACACACTAGGAATGGGCGATATTTTACCGTTCACGATATACCGTCAAAAAAATTCCCCACGGTAAGAATTTGTCATCTCGCTGTAAAAACGATAAATTCCCGTTGATGACGTTTTTGTGTAAAGCTGATTTATGATTCTGCGTTAAATCCACGCACAACGTGAAGGAAGGAAGGAAGGAAGGAAGGAAGGAAGGAAGGAAGGAAGGAAGGAAGGAAGGAAGGAAGGAAGGAAGGAAGGAAGGAAGGAAGGAAGGAAGGAAGGAACGACATGAGCCAGAAAGAAAGAAAGAAAGAAAGGAAATGAGCCAGAAAGAAAGAAAGAAAGAAAGGACATGAGCCAGAAAGAAAGAAAGAAAGAAAGAAAGAAAGAAAGAAAGAAAGAAAGAAAGAAAGAAAGAAAGAAAGAAAGAAAGAAAGAAAGAAAGAAAGAAAGAAAGAAAGAAAGAAAGAAAGAAAGAAAGAAAGAAAGAAGGATAAATTCCCGTTGATGACATTTTTGTGTAACAAACATGGCGGATCTGACTCATTCCAGTTTTGCAGTACAGGTGTAACTCATTTAATTGGTTTTTAATAATTCCATTTAATTGGTGTAGTTTAGTAGTATTTAGTATTCTTTTAGAGCAGTGATTTGGGGGCTCCAAAGACTGAATGTGGTGATAGATTTATAGTTACAAAGGTGGAGTTCAATTGGTATTTTTTTTTAATCGTCATTTTTATCCTTATCGGGATAAATGCCAGAAATTATCGTGAAAACATTTTTTAGTCTATACCGCCCATCCCTAACACACACCCATGACAGGACACTGACTTGGGCGAAGATGAGCTCAGTTGCAAAGTCACGATCATCGTCCAGTTTCTCGGTTTCATGAATAATCTTTCTTTTGGTTTCGAGCAGGCTCTCCATCACGTCTTGCAGGTCCTGGCTGTTGGTGCAGAAGCAACACGGAGATTAGACTGAAGAAATTTCTGACTCCAGCTTGTGTGACCCGTTTGACTTACGCTGCTCTCTTGTGCTTGTCGTACAGCCAGCCCACCTTGAAGAATATGTCTGGCTTTATCAGAACCGTCTGCCAGGTCTCAAAGTAGTTGTGGATCTTCATCAGCAGGTCTTTCTCTGAGGTGTAACGAACAGAAACTGGTCAGCAGCTGCAGGCGTCTTGGCAGGAGCGGTTCCATGCAACACTCCTGAGAGCGGAGCGTGAAGACGCAGCTGACCGTTGAGGGGCACCCTGAGGAACAGCCTGTTGGACACGTCCACCACGATGGCTCTCAGGAGGTTGAGGGCGTCCACGTGTCCAGACGCGTCGGTCATGTCCTGCAGGCCGTCCAGGTGTTTGGCCGTGGCGCTCACACAGATTCCCACGGTCCCCTGAATGCTGGGCCCGGTTAGAGCTGGGACACGGCATTAAAGAGAAGTTCACTAAGTTCATAACTGAACGGAAGACGCCGCCACCTGCCGTCTTCTCACCTTTATAAAAGTACATCCGGACTTTCCTCCAGAGAGGGATGTCGCTGTTGAAAATGATGCCTCTCCCCTGCATCCCGACACACTCCAGTCCCTGCTTGCTCCCGAACCTGGACGTGTAGTGTGCACTCTTCAGGACGTGGTACACAGCAGAGGACCTGCAGCACAAGCAGTTTTATTATTATTATTATTACGTTTATTGAACAGGGACAAATGTATCAAACATTATTTCATAAAAAATACAAAACAGATGTCATATATACAGGTTTATAGCCAGAGCTAATTTGCAACCCTTGTCCCTGGTTAGGCCTTTAGGCTACTTAAAATTTGAAAGCAGAGTTAAAACAGTACAAAACCATTAAAATACAAAACATGCAAAACAGAATAAACAGAATAAAGACAATACATACAGATAAGAAGCAAAAACACAGACCAGATAAGGACAGAAAACTAAAATAATACAGTGGTACAGTATGTTAAGTCAATGTTCACAAACTTGTTTCATTTTACGCCATTGTTTTACTTGTGTGCTAAAAACCTTGAGCTCTGTCAATATTTTGATTTCAGGTGGCAGTATATTCCATAATTTGGTACCTATTACCGAGAAGGATGACTGTCCAAATGTTGTTCTGCGTTTTGCTATCCTACAATTACTGCTTGTTGCAGCCCTAGTTCTAATTTCACTGTTTTGTTTGTTTACCAATTGGCAGAGTATTTCTGGGGCAAGGTTATTCACACATTTGAAAATAAGTTTTAAAAATGAGAAGCCTACAAAACTGTCAAAACTTAATAGATTGTATTTTTTGATCATTTGGCAGTGATGCCATCTTACAGGTTTTCAATCCATTACTTTCAATGCCTGTTTATATAATGACCTTCAAAGTCAAATGATTATTTTGAAGCCATTGTCACATACCGGACATTTCTTTTGACAGTATTTCCACCGCCATCTGATGAGTTTTTGCAGACACATAAATAATTGTGTCATCCGCATACATTTGGCATTTAGCTCTTGTTGTTACCTGTCGGGCATTCACCTGAGCGTGTCGCCTCGAGAGACTCACCCACTCAGGATGAGGGTCTCCTCCCCGTTTATCCACACACGGACGGTGCTGCCGTACTTCCTGTTGTAGTAGTTGCTCGCGGTTCCAATCCCTGACCAGATGAATCTGGAGTAGGACAGAACTGGACCCAGTCCTGCCAGGAAGGAAGGACCTGTGGAGAGAAAACCCCCCACCTCAGTTGGGTGTGTTAGTTAGACAGGTCCATTTGGTTTTCTCACTCCTGCCGCTAGAGTGCTGGTGATCCAAGCAATAGTGTTATCTCACCTTGATTACTGCTCACCAATTTGGTGGGGTGCAGCCAAAAGAGACCTGTCTGAGCTTCAAAATGCTCAGAATAAAGCTGCAAGGCTCGCATTGTGCTGTCCATCAGGTGTGAGACAGAGTACTGAAAGTTTGCTTGCCAGTCTCTCATGGCTCAGAGTCCAGGAGAGGTTGGCTTGTAACTTAAAGGAGCATGAGGCTCCTTTTAAGAAATGAGAATCTCTAGCGCCACCCTTCACCACGACGGCCGTTGGGGGTACTGCAGCCAACAGCGAAGCCGGCATGGGAGAACGGGGAGAACGCTCATGCAGCGTCATGTGACGTCACATCCGCAGCCCAGCGCGGGAAATTTGGGCCCGAATTGCAGCACATTTTGCAGCACACAGCCTGTTCAAGGGAAAGGAGAGATACACTAGAGGGCTCATTGTTTTGGGTTTGGAACGCTTCATCTGACATTATTACTAGAAAACTTAAAACGTATACGAATTTTTTTCATAAATCCTGCCTCAATCCGGCCTCAAGCTCCTTTAATGTTTTTTTTCAGAAACATCCAACAACAAACAACCAAACCGTCTACTACATTATGTAAGAGATCAGCGTAGTTACAATACCAGGCAGGCTACTAGAGGTTCTTTAGTGAAACCAAAACCCAGAACAGATGCAGTCTGGAGGTCTAGAATATATCGGGCTTTTCCCGTGTGGAATAAGTTGCTAATTATGATTATTGAAGCACCGACTAAGGCAAGTTTTAAAAAACTGTTTAAAAAACACATTCATTTGAATCCAAATGTTATCTAAATCTGAGGGAATTAGATGGGATATAGGTTTAATGTATTGTGATGATTAGTTTTAGTGTACTTTAGTTTGTTTTAATTTGAAGCCTATACCGTTTGTTTTTATGTTTTGCATTGTTTTGTATGTTTGCTTTACTTGTTTTTATTGTTTTTATGTTTTCTCAGACATGTTATCTATTGTGTCTTATGTGATGTTTTGTTGATGTCTTATTGTGTTTATGTGTTGTTTTGTTGATTTATTGTTTCTTATGTTTTGTTGTGTGTGGACCCCAGGAAGAGTAGCTAATGGGGATCCAATTAAATGAACAATAAACAATCTGAAGGTGTCCCAGTGCAGGTGGAGCAGAAAGGGAAGTGGTTTTTGTTCTGGGGCTGATAAAAAAGTCTAATATTCTGAGGTGTTTGGTGACCAAGAATGTGATCAACATCGACTGTAATGAATTAAGATGAATTTACTGGAAGTGAAACAACAGGGCAAGGAACATTTTAAAGGACAACACCCACCCCGGTTTCCACCTTTTTGACCTGTTGCCCTCTGGCAGGCGCTTCAGGTCCTTACGATCCCGAACCAACAGACTCAGGGACAGCTTCTTCCCCAAAGCTGTGAACTTTTTGAACTCATAAGCTACCTCACACTGTGCAATATTTCCCATTTCCTGTCCATAATGTCCCAATATTCCTTATCTATGTATGTGCAATACTCTTCCATCCTTTCAGTGCAATATTCTTCCACCCATCCAAGTGCAATATTCCTCCACCCATTCATGTACATTTTTATTTTATTCTCCCATTCACTCTTTCCTTATAGTGTATATATATATATATATATTTATGTTTACTTTTTTGTTCATTTTTGTGGTGTACATGTAGCACTTGTACTTATAAGATTGCAAAAACAAAAAGTATAGGCTATGAAGATCTAGGTTCTGAGGAGCAAGAAAGAATATAATGTATTGTAAACAACTGACAATTTTATTGTAGCAACACAAAACAAAATATGATCACACTTACAGTGACTGAAAAAAGAATAAATATCCCAAAATAAAATAGAGCTCTTTTCTTAAAAAAATAAAATAAAATAAAGAATTCCCTTCTGAGATTTTTCCAGTTCTTTTTGTACTGGTAAATGTTCTTTTGGAGTTTCTTGTTCTTTTCCGTGTCTCTTATGTATGTATGTATGTACACTACCCGGGTAGGTTTAAGTGTAGGTGTTATGGTATTTCCTTAGCTGGGAAATCCTGAGTTCAAGGTGATCTTGTCAATCCCTGCAGCAGCTGGCCAGTCTACTGGCAGGAACCTCCAACGCATCGTCCGTGGGTCTGACTCGCCATCACATCCGAAGTCTTCTCTCTCATAATAGAAGGGGGTCTCAAAAAAACCAGTCGGAGTTCTTCTGTCAATTTAACCAATTCTTTCAGCAATACTGCACCATGCAGCACTCCTTCCCACACTCTTTATCGTCTCTTGTATCTTTTTTCCTTTATAATTTCACCTGCACTCATTTCACCTTCCCGTTTACATGCATTGGAAACTCTCCTTTTTTCCCTTTCTCCCGCGTGCTGTTAATTACAAGACACACCAGCGGGGGGCGGGGTCTGCCGTTCCAACGGGTGCTGCCGAGGATCAAAAAGAATGACTCGCGCAGCGTTAACCCTTTAGTGACCATACACTTTTAGTGTGTGGGTTACACCCTCCCCCCTTTAATGAGCAGGAGTCCCATCATGCGGTCAATACTCAAATTTAAACATCATAAACATATCCATCGGAATGGTCACCAAACAACTCCAGTGCTTGATTAAAACTATCAAGAAAACCTTGAGCAAAAGAAATCAGGGGTTTACCTAACTGTGGGTAATGAAAACGACCTGGTGCTCGTCGTGTCCTTTCTGACTTCCTTATGTCTGTGTCCTCACAGCTTGTCTTAACTGTGTCAGTCTCTTCCACAGTCTGTTGGTCAGGTAAGTCAGTGTTGGAATCTTCATCATCCACATTCTCAACACCTAACATAAACATAGCGTCTGTATCAGTATTGCCTGCAACCTCCCCATTATGTGGCTTTTCTGTGGCATCAGAGGCATGTCTAAACTCAAACCCGTCAGTATCAGCAACAACCTCCATTAGCTCATCTGACCTTGTTTGAAAGTCACCTTCAGTAGCAGGTAATGGAGTATTATGGGTTTCTGGCTCAACTTGCTCATCAGATACCATGAGAGGTTCTGAGTGTGCGTTCTTGTCATACATCCTGATGAATGTTTCTGTATGAACAGGTGGGACTATCTGAAAACCCACGTACTCCTCCTCAGAGTCAGAACACTCAGACTGCAGTAACTGAGGGGCGTTTTGCCTAGTTCGGGGTCGTTGGATAGTTTTTTTCTTTTCTGATGCATTTTCATCATCAGCTTCAGACAAATGACCACATGGAAGCAAAAGATCTCGATGAAGGGTGCGGCACGGGCCGTCTCCACCTTCTGGACTGACCGTGTATACAGGTAAATTCTCCATTTGTTTCGAAACACGGTACACAGTGGACTCCCACTTGTCTGCCAGTTTGTGTTTGTTTCGCAGACGGAGATTTCTAACCAATACCCGATCACCGACCTTGAGAGTAGCTTCTCTAACCTGCCTATCAAACCGTTTTTTGTTTCGCTCTGCAACTTTTGCAGAATTCTCCAGAGCAAGACGATAGCTCTCTTCAAGACGTGCTTTTAGATTTCGGACATACTGAGAATGAGGCACTGGCTCATTATTTTTCACTGGAAGCCCAAATGCTAAGTCAACTGGTAGTCGAGGTTGTCGCCCAAACATCAGTTCATAAGGGCTGAATCCTGTGACCTCGTTTTTGGTGCAATTGTAGGCGTGAGCAAGGGGTTTAACAAAATCCCGCCAATGCACCTTCTGCTCCTCCTTCAAAGTACCAAGCATGTTGAGGAGGGTCCGATTGAATCTCTCAACCGGATTGCCCCGTGGATGGTATGGGGTAGTTCTCACCTTCCTAATACCAGTCATAGTGCAGAGCTCCTTAATGACAAGAGATTCAAAATCTCTGCCCTGGTCACTGTGAAGGCGCTCTGGGTACCCGTAGTGAATCAAAAAGTTATCCCAGAGACATTTTGCCACTGTTGTAGCTTTCTGGTCTCGTGTAGGTAAAGCAACAGCATATTTCGTGAAATGATCTGTAATGACTAAAATGTCTTTGGTATTCTTGCTATCTGGCTCCAGAGACAAAAAGTCCATACAGACCAATTCCATTGGTCGTGATGTTCTGATATTGACCAAAGGTGCTGCTTTTTCAGGTTGGGACTTTCTTCTCACACAACGACCGCAGGATTTTATCTTGGCTTCAATGTCCATGGCCATTCGTGGCCAATAAAACCTGGATCGTATTAGGTCATGAGTACGCTCCCATCCCATGTGCCCCATGTCATCATGGAGGAGCTTGAAAACTGTTGGTCTTAAGACTACTGGTAGAACCAGCTGATAAACGTTTTGGCCATGACATTGCCGTGTCCTGGTTAGAAGACCATTTCTAATTTCAAAGCGTTTCCACTGTTTTAGCATCAACTTCATATCATGTGATTCATCCTTGATGCTATGTGGGCTGTCAACACCTGATCGCAGTAATTTAATCACCTGGCCTATGACTGGATCAGCTTCCTGCTGCTCCTTGAGGTCAGATTCAGAGAACAGGGGAACTGTCACCTGACCAAATGTCTCCTGTTCATAGGCATCAGGTACAGCATCAGCATGAATAGCTAAAGACTCAACCAAAGTGATGGAAGGTAACTGGTCGTCTGTCTCACTCAGAATATGCCTATGGCACACTGCTGCGACTTCATGTGAATCCAAGCTGAGATCAGATGGAGATGATGTCTGAAATCGTGAGGTGAGCTGTCGGATGCGTTCCGCCTCTTCCAGAGAAGCATGGTCTGCAGCCAACTCACGATGGGGTCGTCGTGACAAACCATCCGCATCCTGGTTTGCTTTCCCAGCCCTGTACTTGATATTAAAGTCAAAGGTGGACAAGGCTGCTAACCAGCGATGGCTTGCTGCGTCCAGTTTGGCTGAGGTAAGTACATATGTTAATGGATTGTTGTCCGTCATAACTGTGAAGGAATTTCCATAAAGGTAGTCGAAAAATTTGTCAACAATTGACCATTTTAGAGCCAAAAATTCCAACTTGTGAGCTGGATATTTGCTCTCACTGGGTGTCAATCCCCGACTGGCATAAGCAATTACCCGCATTTTCCCTTCTTGTTCCTGATACAAGGCAGCGCCTAGTCCAGTTGAGCTGGCGTCTGTATGCAGAACGTATGGGATCTTTGGGTTGGCAAACCCCAGTACTGGAGAAGAAGTCAGTTTCACTTTGATACACTCAAAAGCTGCTTGGCAAGCAGGCGTCCACCTCTCTGCAAAAGGCATACTGGGGTTGAAATACTTGCCACCACAAGAGACTTTCCTTTGACCTTTCCTCAAAGGCGGATAACCTCCTGTCAGGTCATTTAAGGGTTTCACAGTCTTAGAATAATGTTCAATAAAGCGGCGGTAGTAGCCGGCAAATCCCAAGAACGATCTAAGCTGTTTCAAGGTCTGCGGTACTGGCCAGGTTTTTATGGCAGCAATTTTTTCAGGGTCGGTCTCAACCCCATCCTTTGAGACAATGTGTCCCAAATACCGCACTGATGTCTGGAAGAATTTGCATTTTGAAGGAGAGAGCTTTAAGCCATTTTCCCTCAACCGCTGAAGAACATGCTGCAACCTTCGCTCATGCTCTTCTAGGGAATCTGAAAACACAATCAAGTCATCAAGGAATACTAAAACCTCCCTGAGGTTAATGTCCCCCATGCACTTCTCCATCAACCTCTGGAAAGTGCTGGGTGCATTCGTTATTCCTTGTGGCATCCGGTTGAATTCATAAAACCCCAGAGGGCAGACAAAAGCAGTTTTTGGCTTGTCTTCCTCCTCCATCTCAATCTGATAGTAACCAGATTTCAAATCCATCACTGAAAACCATTTTGATCCTGAGAGGGCTGAAAAAGTGTCTTCAAGGTTTGGGAGTGCATAAGCATCCCTTATGGTCAGTGTGTTAAGTTTGCGGTAGTCAATACACAGGCGAACGTCGCCATTCTTCTTTTTGACAACAACAATAGGTGAAGAATAAGGGGATTCTGATTCTCTTATCACCCCAGCTTCTAAAAGCATCTTAAGATGTTTCTTCACCGCCTCATAGTCATTAGGATGAATGGGCCTTGATCGCTGTTTAAAGGGCACCTCATCCTTGAGCTTTATTTTGTGTTTGACCTTTGTAGCATGACCAAACTCAAGATCGTGGCATGAGAACACATCAGAGTAAGTACGCAGACGGTGCACCACTCTCTCTTTCCATTCCTCAGGTAACGGCGAGTCGCCAAAATCGAATGTTAACTCAGCCTCTTTAAGGTGACCAGAGGGTTGGGCAGATGAGCTATAGCACGCTGCAGTAACAGAGTCTGACACAGGGGAGTTCTTAAGGTCAAGAACTTGGTCAACTACATGCAGATCAGCAATAGCACAGTTAGTTGGAAGAGTTATATCATGCTCTGTCTCGTTTCTGACCCATACAGGAAATGTATGAAAATCACGATCGGGCAACGTAACCAGGCAGCAGTCAACGAAGATTCCACCAGGTAAAGTAGTTGAACTCGGCTGCTCTATGATTGCCTGTTTCTCGCATAAGGAGTTCCTGGCTTTAACGGAGCCTTCGAGACAGACCCGGTCACCTGCTGGGATGACATGTTGTTTGTTATGTTTTAATTTCACCAGGCCGATCTTTCCTGTGTTTTTTTCTGAATGTCTGAGTTTGAGAGTTCTCAATATCTGCCTAAAACTATAGACAGAGGAAATGTCAGATGTAGATCTGTCCAGACAATGCTCACTGTACAACACATCAAGCACATTTGTGCCTATCAATACTGGCAAATCAGTGTTGGAGCGTAAATCAGGCACAATCAATGCCAGTGTGGAAACTTCAAGCAGTGGCCCAATGAACTCCTTGGGAAACTCAATGCTAACCTCCACATAACCCAGATATGGGACTGCTTGCCCATTTGCACCCTCAACATCAAGGTCACTAATAGGCTGTATAGGTATTTCTGCCAGGTTCTCATTGTAAAAGGAAACTGATATGGTGGTCACCTGAGAACCAGTGTCCAGCAAAGAGTTGCACTTAACTCCATTTACAGTAACATTTGCTGTACATTTTTCACCAATTAGCCCTTTTGGAATTCTGGCCTGCTGCTGTAAAGTGAGATTGCAGGATGAAGTTTTCAGGAAAGCTTTAGGTGTGGGACTTTCAATGATATCAGTTCCAGTCTGTCCCTCGACTGGAACAGTTTTTAGTTTAAATCAGCCTTATTTTGTTCATCCCAGGCCCTTTGCTTTGCTTTAAATGCTTTCCTCTTGGAGTCAACCAGATCAGGATTTGGTTCATTAGGGCATGTGGTCGCAATATGATTGTCCTCACCACAGGTAAAGCAATACCAGGGGCGTGGCCTTCTACCACTTTTGCTTAAATTTTCACCCACTGGTGTATGGCTAGCTGCCAATGACTCTTTTGGCTTGCATTTCTTTGTCTGTGGTACTATTGGCTGTGCCTTTTTGTTTGTAGGCTTATCTATGGAAGCTTTGAGGGATGACAGCTGATTCTGAAGCTGAGCTATCTGTTTTTGTAGAGTTTTGGTAGTCACTGGGTCTGTTGTGTCATCAGTACTTGCTCTCATGTCAATATCAGAGTACACACTGAGGGGATTGGACTGCACCTTTAATTTTGACAATCCAAGGTGCTGCTTCATACGGCTAGATTTTGCAGCTTGTTTGTCCTCCTCTGTTCTCAGCCACAACAACAGTTCAGAAAACGCAGGGGGCTGAGATTTCTTTTGTTCCAACTGGAGGCTTAGAATTAAGCCATTATCCCAGCATCCTCTGCAGAACTGTTTCAGTAATTGACGGTCAAAGTCACCAGCTGGGATACCCCCACCTTTTACAACTTTACTCAAAGTATTGTGTAGGCGGTGCAAATAAGCAGAGGGTTTCTCACCTGCATTCTGATTGGTGCTGAGAAACTTTGCAAAAAGTTCATCAATATCACCCACTGTCCCATAGGCTGAGTCAAGGAGGGTCAAGAAATCCTCCGGCTTAGAGAAAGGACCCAGATGTTTTACAATGCTGGAAGCAGGAGGTAAGAGACTCTCTATGATCTTCCTGACCACTTGCCTCTGTGGAACAGAGGAATCTGCAAGGTAAAACTCCACGTTACTCCGCCAACTGTCATATTCAACCTCCATACCGGGACAAGGGTTCCTTCCTGAGAAAGGTCTAAGCTTAGAGGAGCTTGGGTAGGTTTGTGCTAAATCACTACTTTTCACAATGTGTTCAACTATCACCCTTTGTACCTCAGGTGTATTGATCTGTTCTGGTGACAAGAATGGCGTGGAGCTCTCAACAGCAACAGGTAAAACTGCACGGTCTGCTTTGGGTGTGGCCTGACTACCCAGATGAGGCTGGGTTTGACCTGGCATCATTCGAGTCACTGCCTCTGAATCAGAGGTAAACTCTTCTGGAGTACATGCCTCCTCACTATTAGCCGATTTCTGCATTCGGCTCAGTTCTTCACGCAAAAGCCTCTCATAATCTGAGCCACTCAGCTTTGCAACCCCCTTTAACCCAGTTATGTAGGACTGAGTAAGGTCAGAAGTCAGCTTAGAGCTGTAGAGGGGTGACAAAAGTTGGATGTTGTGGGTGATTTCAGGGTCAGAGGTAGGTCTTTGACATGGTAACTCGTCCTGAAGTGCCTTTATAGCTGTTCCAAACTGAAACTCAACTATGGTTGTATTGTTAAAGTCAGGGTCAGAACTATCAACAGGTACTAGTCTGGAGATGGAACCATATTTTTTCAAGAAATCAACTAGTTCCTCATCTATCTCTGTGCCTATTAACCCATGAACTAGAACCGAGTTTGAAACCTTGACACTCTGTACATTTATGACATCCATACTGTAGTGGAACTGCAATAAAACTGTCAGATTGTTTCAAAAATTCAGCCACTCCTCCTGGCTGGGCTCGCCACTTTTATGTAGCACTTGTACTTATAAGATTGCAAAAACAAAAAGTATAGGCTATGAAGATCTAGGTTCTGAGGAGCAAGAAAGAATATAATGTATTGTAAACAACTGACAATTTTATTGTAGCAACACAAAACAAAATATGATCACACTTACAGTGACTGAAAAAAGAATAAATATCCCAAAATAAAATAGAGCTCTTTTCTTAAAAAAATAAAATAAAATAAAGAATTCCCTTCTGAGATTTTTCCAGTTCTTTTTGTACTGGTAAATGTTCTTTTGGAGTTTCTTGTTCTTTTCCGTGTCTCTTATGTATGTATGTATGTACACTACCCGGGTAGGTTTAAGTGTAGGTGTTATGGTATTTCCTTAGCTGGGAAATCCTGAGTTCAAGGTGATCTTGTCAATCCCTGCAGCAGCTGGCCAGTCTACTGGCAGGAACCTCCAACGCATCGTCCGTGGGTCTGACTCGCCATCACATCCGAAGTCTTCTCTCTCATAATAGAAGGGGGTCTCAAAAAAACCAGTCGGAGTTCTTCTGTCAATTTAACCAATTCTTTCAGCAATACTGCACCATGCAGCACTCCTTCCCACACTCTTTATCGTCTCTTGTATCTTTTTTCCTTTATAATTTCACCTGCACTCATTTCACCTTCCCGTTTACATGCATTGGAAACTCTCCTTTTTTCCCTTTCTCCCGCGTGCTGTTAATTACAAGACACACCAGCGGGGGGCGGGGTCTGCCGTTCCAACGGGTGCTGCCGAGGATCAAAAAGAATGACTCGCGCAGCGTTAACCCTTTAGTGACCATACACTTTTAGTGTGTGGGTTACATACAGTTTACTTGTTTATATAGTCTTGCATTTGTTTTTCACTTTGACGGAGCTGCTGCGTAATTCCATTGTAGAAATATAATGATAATAAAGGCTTTCTATTCTATTCTATTCTATTCTACATCAGACAGCTGTTCTCAGGTGTACCTGGGACGTGTGTCCGCTGTGCTCGGCTCCAGCTGGTGATGAGCAGAAACAGCAGCAGCAGAAGAAACAGGAGAGTGCTGACTTCAGGAAGACTCATGTTCAGCGTCTCGGGGTCCATAATCACCCGACCTGTGCAGAGAGCTGGTCCCCGTCTCCTGCAACCGGCAGACACGGACTCAGTTACTCAGTAAGACAGAGACTGTCTGGTGACACCCGTCCTCTTCCCCCTCTTCCCCCTCTCCCTCCTCTGTAATCCCTCTGGCCTTCTGTCCTGTTTTGTGCCTCTGGGAGGTAGCGTGGCTCCGAGGGCCACTCACACCAAAATACACCCACACGGATCTGCACCGTGAGATACAGTAGATATGCATCTTTCTGGCCTCTTTTAAATCAGTTTTTTATCATTTTTTTTGTTTTTGTTTTTAATTGTTTCTTTATTTGGAAAGGACAAGTAGATAAAACAATACAGCAACACTCAAGCAAATGAAAATGAATGTCCTTCCAGTTTTGCTCGTTTAAGTCCCGAAAATGAACGTTTACATGAACTATGAACAGAAATCAGGGGGTCAACCTGCCGCTGCTGCTGTGGAACCAATTTTTTGTTGGTTTTTAAACCTGTAGGCTGTAGCTAGCTTTTATTTCATTTAGTTTGACTCTTTTAAAAGTAATTTGCAGTTGTTACACTACATATTTCAGTCCCCTGAACAACAACCCTTGATGTTTAAAATCACTTTTCCAGCTGGAGCAGGGAAGTCATGATCCTGATGGAGACGACAGCGAATATGACCACGAGAGCAGCTTCTTTGCTTTTTGTTTTTCTAGAAATCAAGTGTTGCACTTTATTTTGAATTAGTCCTCAATAAATCTTGAGATGCAAAAGTTTGGGCATACATTTTTCATACAGAGAGTAACATCATATTTATGCCAATGGTAACAATATTACTAGTAACAGAAATGTGGCCAAATAAACATGCACAGAAACAGTTTTTAGTGTGACGGAAAGAAAAATCTGTCCCTCAACACACCCAGGTGTCCACATAATACAGCCTGACAGCGTAAAAGTTATTTTACATATCGATCAGGTTCTAGCTGCATCTGTCATTTGTAAAACATGTAACTTCATCAAAAGATAAGAAACTACATCACTCACCCACCTCTCGCGCCGCTGACGAGTGAGACTGCAGACTGCAGAGATGCAGATCTCCTCCACCACTTTTAAAGGTGATCTACATTCTCTGACCAAATAACTCACATTGAATGAAGTGTTTATAAATCCTTGCTTCAGTCCTCACTTTAATGGTTGCCTGGAAACGAGGCCACTTTGGGGTTACAAGGACGCGGCGGGAACAGCAGACAGGCCAGACAACGGTACATGTCCAAGCAAGAAATCCACTCTGAAAGCAATTTAAAGTTCATTCAAGAGAATCAAACAAGTCTTTTTTTTTTGTGGTTTTCTTCTTTTTATGTATTAAATTAATTCTTTGATGGGCTTAGGCAAAGAGAGAGATACCCTGCCCTCCAATTCATCAACCGTGGAGGCTTTTCAAGGGGAAACTAATGAGCTGGGTCAGGCTGACCCGTGTCAGAGGAGGCAGGCATTCACCCAGCAGTTCAAAGAGGAAACCTGGAGTGTGGAAAAGACAGACATGTACTGTACGATGTGTTGTAAAAGCTGAATATCATTAACCAACAATGTTTACATGGCTGACGTGTTCCTGGGTGTAACAGACGGCACCGACCCTGGAGGGGTGATGAGCTGTCCTTCAACATGATGGAGATCCCAGACTCACACCGGTGCTCCATTTGTTGGCTCGGGTCCCAAACTGGCTGAAAGTTCACGGCCGTCTCTTCAACAGACATTTCCCTGGGCGGAGATGGACTTTGAAAAGAATCCCAACACAAGGGGTGGGAATTAGAAGTGCATGGAGACAAAATAGAAACCTGTTTTGTGAGAAGGATAATTTGACACCCACGCCACACTACATCCACACAGCCAGCCATCTGTGGAAAGTGCTCTGAAAGATCTTTTGTGGATCCAGACAAAGTCGCTCTTGTTCCAACTTATTTCTCCGACTTCCATGTCATTTTCAGAGAAGAGCACCCTAATGATGGGAAGATCTGCGCCGTCTGCAGGATGTGTCATTCTTGAAGTATGGAAGTATTGAAGTACCAAGCACGCCGGCAGATTTGAGCCGTTTCCCACATGAGACGCCTGTTGCGCAACATGTGGTTCCTGCTGCAGTCGCAGGCACATGTTGACATGTTTCCCTGAGACAGCCGGAGCGGGGTTTTCCTCTGACGTGTCATCTGCTGGCGAGGGCTCAGATATGTGCTGCATGTGCGTTTGAGCCCAGATCACTGCAGCTGAGGATTTGCATGGGAACAGGGTGCAGAGATGAAAGACGGGAGTGGTTTTCTAGTGTGGAAGGTGTTGCTGCTGGGGGTGTGCGTGCTGCTGCTCCTGGGCTCCGCTGGGTTGCTGCTCCTGCTGGTTCAGCACCAGGGGCTCTCCAGGGACATGCTCAGACTGGAGTCCCAGATGCAGGAGCTGGAGCAGAGGTGCAGGCTGCAGGCGAGGATCCTGCCTGCTGAGCCCGGAGAGGCTGCAGAGCTGAAGAAGCTCCACCGCAGCAGGAGGGACCAGGAAGGAGAACCGGAACAGGTCCTGGACCAAGACATGATGATGATGATGACATACTCCATGGTTCCCGTAAGACACCTACATGCTTGCATTTGTGTGATTGTGAGAGTTTATGCTTGTTTTATTTGTGTCATCTCTCATTAGAATATTGCTCAATGTAAAGCACTTTGAATTACCTTGTGTTGAATTGTGCTATATAAATAAATTTGCCTTGCCTTGCCTTAGAATACATTTAATCAGTTTTCCACTGCGAGATAAGAACCCCCCCCCCCATCTCACATCTCAAGGAGTCTGTTATTGCAATTGGGAGTTTTTCCATATGCTTTGTGCAGTGGACCCTGACTGCCGCCCACATCTCCTTCAACCCACATCCTGAAGGATCTGGCCATTCTTCTTGATGTGCTTGGTTACTTAGTGAAGTGATAAAAAGAAAAAGGAGTAATAATAATAATAATAATAATAATAATAATAATAAATAAGATTTCTTGTGATTTCTTGGAACAGTTTTGCTCACTCAGCAACGTCAGAAGATATACAGCATTCTGTTTTTAAGCACCAAGAAAACCAGCAACTATTGATCGTTCATTAAAAGCTCATAATCAATGCTGAAGTCACAGATGAACATCATTTTTAATTTGAAAAACATTTTTTAAGTACTTTAACTCTCATAAAGAGAATAATAGTCTCTGTTAAAAAAAAAAACAACCTTAAAGGGTCAAATGGCGCTACTTTAAAACTTGACAGGAGTGACCTTTGTGTGGACACATTTGTCCTTGAGCAGTTTGCTTGTTAGTGTCTCTGGGATGGTTTCACTTACACAGAGGGGACACCCGTCAACAAGGCCAGACTCCAGCAACACTCACTACTTGTTCCACGCAGAGTATTTGATATTTAATCTATTCACTCATCAATTCAAAGGTTCCTGTCCTTCTCCTCTTTTCTTCAGGTGAAAGCCTTTGCAGACCTGTGCAACAGCTCCAGAGGACTCTGTCTGACAGGTGCCCTTCATGACTGTTTCTGTGGTGCTTTCACTGTCACTGTCCCCCCTCTGAGTAAGATATCTGTGCTTCTCTTACAGGTCCACCTGGACCGGCAGGTAAAGCTTTGGCATTTTAGTTTTCTCTGCACTTATTTAGATCTGCCACTGTTGCATGAAAACCTGCTTTTTTTTTATCAGGTGCTCCGGGCCAGCCGGGCTCACCTGGACCACCGGGTGCATCAGGTCCAGCGGGCCGACGTGGGAAAAGAGGTGAGGCCGGGGGATTCTCACGCCCATACCTGTTGAATTGTTTTGTACAGACCAGCAACTCCAAAACACTGGAGATCAGCGTGAAAAGTCGTTCCCACGTCTCAAACAGTCGGTCTCTGTTCCGCTGGATTGCGTAACCCTCGCGTCCCAAGCGCGTTTTACGGCCATGTGGCCCCAAACGTTTGCTCGAGGGATAATTTATAGCCTACAAATCTTACTGAATTTTCAGTTGCTTTGAAGCAGAAACCTGTTCTGTGACCGATGTCTTTGGTCTAGTCTCACGTTTCATGCTCAGTCACGTTTTGAAAAGTTCACAATCCTGATTATGATCTCGTGCAGATTTTAACTTTAACTTTCCTCTAAACAGCACGGTGCGTAACTGTGAGTAGATATGGAATTTGATGATGTGTAAACCATTAAACTGTGTAAGTGAAAATTAATTAATAATTTAACAATAATAATAATCAGAGCTGGGTAGAGTGGCCAAAAATTGTACTCAAGTAAAAGTACTGTTACTTCAGAATAATATGACTCAAGTAGAAGTAAAAAGTAGTCATCCAAATAATTACTTGAGTAAAAGTAAAAAAGTACTTGGTGAAAAAACTACTCAAGTACTGAGTAACTGTTGAGTAATGTCTGATTTACTTTTTTTAACACAACCATTCAAACAGATAAAAGTACAAAATAATCATCTTCAGGCAAATTAAATCAATAAAATAAATTAAAATGAATACAAAATAATTTAAAATAAGCTTAAAGTAAATTCAAGTACTTTAATAAATAATAGAATAAATAAAATAACAGAATAAAAAATAAATTAAGCACAAGTAGCACAAAATTTCAAGCCTTTGTACTTTTCTCTTTTAACCAGGCAGAACTAGAACAAGCCCATGAACTCATAGAAACTGTGTGTGTTTGAGTCTGTGTAAATGTGACAAAACATGCAAAAAACAAACATAAAAAGGGATAAAAGGGATAAAAGAAAAGTAACAGCTCAACGTAACCTAATGTAGCGGAGTAAAAGTAACAGTTTCTTCTTCACAAATCTACTCAAGTAAAAGTAAAAAGTATAGTGATTCAAAACTACTCCTAAAAGTACAACATTTCCCAAAACTTACTCAAGTAAATGTAACGGAGTAAATGTAACTCGTTACTACCCACCTCTGATAATAATAAACATCTCAGCAGAGACTGGAAACAAGCGCGCAGGTTTCTATCTTGTTAGGATTTTATGAAATTGTTAAAAGATTGTACACTGATGGTTGCTTTCAGCGCAGATCCACCTCCTGTTTTCATGATTAGACTGACCACCTCAGTTCTTCTTAAGGATGAGGATGTTTAAGATTGATGTGTCCCATCCTGTTTTTCTCTGAGTTTTGGCATGTCGGATTAGGGATAGACAACAGAAAATATATGGCTGAAAGTGGGACATGTTTAAGTTTCTTTCCCTGCAGTTGGCCTCCTAGATAAGGTTCAACAGATAAGGTTCTGCTCCTATAACGTACAAAACACCTCCCTTTTTCAGTATAAATATGACTGGATTGCTGACCACAGTGTGCATTTCTCTCCTATGTGGTTGAAAAACATTGTGCATGATATAATAAAAGCTTGTATTAACATTTGATTCGGTTCCTTGGTTTTTTTATGGTACACCAGACAAACGAAGACGAGGATCTTTCAATCTTAAACCTTGGTTTGGGAGTTGAGGAATCATCCTTTAGTTCTGAGTCTTCCAGTCTTCCTTGGTGGGACTTCAAATGTTTTCAGAGGGTGATGGTCTGGCGTCTTCACAGCTGAACACAGAGCTCACAGTCAAGAGTTTGAAACAGATTCAGCACTTGAAGCATATAGACCCAAAATCCTGATAATACTGACGCTTAGATGTTGTTCCTCACTTGGAACATTGTTTGGTTGAATGACTCGATAGATGAACTAGTTTGTAGTTGTGTTGCTGAATTAAGCA
This sequence comes from Cololabis saira, assembly GCF_033807715.1. Classification (NCBI taxonomy): domain Eukaryota; kingdom Metazoa; phylum Chordata; class Actinopteri; order Beloniformes; family Belonidae; genus Cololabis; species Cololabis saira. Next base: position 33,205,860 of record NC_084591.1, read on the forward strand.
CGATTTCCCTTGAATGTTGTCGTCACCCAGGAGGCTGAATGTGTCCATGAAAACAACTGCATGTTTGTCACCTTATTCTGGACTTTGTGCTGCTCACAACAAGCTGAATTGTTCCTCTGCAGCCAAAATGGTCCAAACATTTTCCTCTTCCCATCAGTCTGTCTTAAATGAGCTTAAATGAGCTATAATGAATGATGATGTTCACTGACAGGAGCGTAGCTGTGCCCACAGAGCCCTCCCCCCAGATCTGTGCTCGTTTTTGATGCATTGTTGTCTGAGCGCCTGCAGATTGGAGCCACACCCACAGCAGACAGATGTTTCTCTGTTTTGTTGGAATATTTTTAAGGAGTTATGTACGACGAGATGTAAACATCCCCAAACATCCCCAAACTCACCCCCGAGCATAGTCTCTTTGCCCTCAGTCATGTTAATTGCTCTGCTCTAATGAGTACGCTGGGAGGTTCTTGGTGTGGGTCGTTTTGTGTGGAGTTCACATGTTCTCCTTCTGTGGGTCTTCTGAGGACGGGTTGCATGTCTTGTTTTGAGTCAGCGTTCTCCAGCAGTATTGTTTCTGGTTATGCTTGCTTTAATTTTGATTTTGTGTACGTCTGAAGGTTCTCCTGGTCCAGCGGGTCCACTGGGTCCTGCTTGTTGTTTCACCGAAGGGAGGAACCAGACCAGCAGAGCGCACCTTCATCAAAACAACCAGTCAAAGGGTAGGAGCACACTACGGACAAACAACAACCCACAAATGTTACCACCAGCAGAGTGGGCGTTGTCACCCCACATCAGCCCACATCCACGCTACAGCTGTAGCGATACACTGGTCTCACGACACCATACCATACATGATATTCAGCTCATGATGCGATATATATCACGATATTCAGCCAGTGATATGATTCGATGTGATTCAATATAATCCGATACAATTAAATAATTCTCTGAAAGATTTAAAATGGACAGAGTGGTTTTGGTGACATCTTGTGTGGGTTTTATTTTACTTGGATTGAATTAATTGAACCGAAAACTAAAAACATCAATTACACAATATATATCTCTCTGATTGGACAGAGTTTACAGCTTGCAAATGCTGGACAAAATGAATCAAAGATGTATTGAGAAAGTACGTTCCATTTATTGAAACCATGCAAACTGTAGTTAACAAGCCTGTGAAGTAATTAAAGTGCAGTATTACAATTACTGTAAGAGAGAGTTAAATAGTGCAAGAGGCCTGCTATGAACAGATTCTTTGACAGCTTTTTTAGCTTGTCACTGAACATGTGAGGTAGCTCGTCTAGCCAACAGTTAAGTATACTTACAGGTAGTACCATGGCTTATCCAAAACATCTAATAATTCAAGTCTAAGAAAAGAAAATGTAAACGTTTAACTTAAAGGTACCTGTCTTATAGGGCTGGGTAGGTATCACCAGCTACCTCATGATACGATACTATCACGATATTTTGCAAACGATAATATCACAATACAGCGATTCTGCGATAATCGATATGTTGCAAGACATTTCATCCACGACAAATTACGATATCTGTGTCATTGAAGAAATTCAGAATTTATTGACTGCACTGAATCCACTTCACAAATTTTTTTTTCTGTCTGTGCAAATTACTAGAAAATTATAAAAAACTAAATGAACGCAGAAAATATACATTTCAGTGCTCGTATTATCAACTTTTTCTATGTAAACCAGAATTTTATTAACCAGAATTAACCAGAATCAAATTGTTTTATGAAAACTGACAAATTTCACTGCATATGAAAACTAAACATTTCAGTCAGTGCATTATAATATAATATTGTATCTATACAAGCTAAAGTTACAACATATTTGCATATTTTTTTCATATTGTTTACGTCATATGAAATTAACACTAACAATATTATTGAAGCCCATGTACTGTATATAATAAAGTCATACTGGATTTACAACCTGTTTGAAACATGATTTATTATTTAAAAATTAAATTAAAAATTTGAATTAAAAAGTAAAAAAAATTATATTCAAATTTTTAATATCGATATCAAATCAGCCAGCAAAGTATCACGATATATTGCCATATCGATATTTTTGTCCACCCCTAATCCACGCTGCTTACTGTATCACATTTCAGCGGGGTCCACAGATCCACAGAAGTTCTTGACAATCATCAGCATTGCTTTACTTGATTTACCTAAATATACTTGAACTACAGATAATACAGGGTTTTACTCGCTGTGTCAGTGGGAACATTTGCTGTAAATATATTCAGCTCTAACTTTAACCATCTAAACTTCTGCTTGACCACTGAACAGAAAGTTTCATTGCTTTCCCCTCGGTGTCCTAAATCATCGGATTTCTGTTTATATTGTGCTTCGTCTTGAAAATGCTGTTGTTTTTTTGGGGGATGTCAGTAAATGTCCAAATGTCTCCTCGCTGTTCCAGGGTCACCAGACAAACCCGACCACAGCAGCGATGCCGTCACCCTGACCGACCACCAGAGGTTTCTGGAGACAACTATGAAATATGGTTTGTCTCCTCTGAATATTTAGTGTTTGCTTTTTAATTTGAAGTAGGAAAGAAGATGAATTCCTTTTATTTTCTAGAGTCTGTATCTTTTCCATGGAAGCCCGGCTATGCCCTGGTAAATGACACCAAGAGGGACAACGTCACCGAGGCTCCAGTTAAACCATCAACAAGTAAGAAATGTTGAAGTGTTTGTGTCGTCGTTGTCCTGCTGATTTCTCCCCTGGAGACTCTTGGACATGTTCCGTGAAGACATGTTCAGTAAGAGAGCGTCAAGCTAATTTCCTGGATGTCCTGTTGTCGGTGCCGAGGAGTTCACACACGCCAAGCTTTTCAAAACACACGAGAAACGAACTCAGAAGCTCGACTTGGCCGTGGCTCGTTGAATATGAGCTGAAAAAGACACCAGACACCACACGCTGTCTGCTGCGATGTGTGACGGTCCGGTTTGTGTTTGATCCTCTACAGATGTGGTTTCACCTCGTCCAGACGGACCTGACACCCGGACTGACACCAGTTCAGAGCTTCTACCAGGAACGTCTCTGAAATCACTAACAGGTAAATCCTTGGTTCGTTCACGGCCGTGACCCACAGACAGGATCTTAACGTCACATGAAACTCATCTCATCTGACTTCTCTGGTTCCACAGCGGTACCAACATCAAACCCGGGACACGCCACCACAGACGCCCTGAACGGCACCGGCTCTGAGAACCATCTGGACTCAACACTGGGACCAGGTGAAGCACCGTTCCTGTGAAGACCAACTCAACCCAGAGAGCACCAGGAACAAAGGTCAAATAAGGTCAAACCTTTTCTCTCTCGTCTCCCAGAGACGACGCCACATGACCGAGGAGACAACGGAGACGGGCCAGACGGTTTGGGCAGTGAAACCGGTTCTGTTACCGGAGCGTCTCCTGGATCTTTAACAGGTTCATGACACGTCTGCACACACAGATGAGCTCTAACCTCATGCACTGCTCATCTTTATTTCCCCCCTGGTTCCACAGCGGTACCGACACCAGACCCGGGTCGTTATGTTTCTGAGCCTGAAAAGCGTGAGCACGCATACTTGAACCCTGGTACGTAATGATATGATCGGTGGAAAGATTATACTCACGGTACACCTGCATGTGTAGCAACATGTGCATTTGGACCGTACCTCTCTCTCCACAGAGTCCCAAACCCCCGACCCAGCTGAACCCACCAGACATGTGCCGACTGCTGCAGAGACACTTACAACACCAGAGAGGAAGTTAAACCTGTGGAGCTTTGAGCTGTGGTTGCTGTGGTTGTTTCCTCTGTCTCTAGAGAGAGCAGCATTTCACCAAGATGGCGGTCCGGGCGGTGAAAATGTTACAGGAGGAGCAGTAACGGTGTTCCCTGGTAGGAAACCTTCAGTGTGGAGTCATGTATCTCGTCTTAGGAAACCTAAAACGGTACTTTTGGTCCCCAAAGCAGATTTCAGGGATGAAAAAAATAAGATAATGCTTCAGTGTCAAAAGCTGCTAATCTTCAAACAGTCACTTGTGCCATTGACAAGCACGAGCAGAACTCAAATCCATATCAAGCTTGATGCCTGTACTGGGTTTAAAAGTACTAAACTTGAATGCGTAAGGTGTCATTTCACTGCAAAGTTCCGGCTGAGGGAAACAGGCATGATGTCGATGGCAGCAGAGCCGGACACAGGAACCGGTACGAGCGGCGCGCTGTTTCTGACGTCCTGGTGGCGTTTCAGGATGAGACTTGTTTTTGAGTGCGACGTCTTTCACATGTTAGACAAACATCTGCCTATGCAGCCCTTAACTCTCATTCAAGCATTTATTTTCTTGAACCGTAGAAAACAGGACCCGGGCTTGAAAACATCCAGATTTACCCCGTCAGCATCCCCGTTCTGCAAAGAGAGCAGAAACCTGTGCAGCATCTGCAACTATTATTTACTACATATGGTCCACCTGTGTGTAACTCCAGGTTTGTGATCAGATGGTGAGGAGCGTGAATGTTGGTGTTGGGAACCCTGAGGGTTGAGCAGTTTGTAGATCTGAGGGTGCGAGTAGAGGTTTGAGGAGTAATGAGTTCTTGTAGATACGGAGGTGCATGTCCATTTATGCATTTATGGATGAAGAGTAGGACTTTGTATTCAATCTGGGTTGAGACAGGGAGCCAGTGGAGTGAGTGGAGAACGGGTGTTATGTGCTCATATTTCCAGACTCTCGTCAGGATCCTGGCAGCGCTGTTTTGAATGTATTGCAGTTTCTGGATGTTCTTGCCAGTGATCCCAGTGAAGAGTGAGTTACAGTAGTCCGGTCTAGAGGAGATGAATGCGTGGACGAGCTTCTCTGCATCTGACAGGGTTAAAGTGGGGCGGAGTTTGGAGATTTTTTTGAGATGATAAAACGAGGTTTTGTACAGGTGTTTTATATGGTCAGGTGAGGATTAAACCTAACTCCCAGATTAGTGACTGGAGGAGAGGGGTATGACCTGACCATCGAAGGTGAGGTGAGTTATGGAGGATGACTGAAGCTGGTGTGGAGTCCCAACAAGGAGGTCCATACGAGCAGTTGTGTACCAGCAGATGCAGCGGGAGGGAAGTTCATGGCTTCTGCTTCTAACACCTTTGTTTTTGTTCTAAATACATAAGTACTGATCCGGGTCTCTGTAAGCAGAGGCTTTCAGCTCTGCTCCTGCTGCATCTGGTGACGGTAGTTTCATGTTCGGTTCTGACTCCAAACTGCTTTTGGTCTCTAACAAGAGTTAACAAGCCGTCTGATACCAGACCTTTGGTTGTGTTGGCTCCAGAACATCTCCGTGTGCTTTACTTCACGGTGTTAGGCAACAGCCGAACATTCAAACACTAGCATCATATCTGATCTGAGCACCAGATTCACAAGGAAAGCTTAATCTTTACCTTTACAGAACGACCAACCGAGCATTCAGCTGCAGACGCCAGAGACGCCTCCAGCGTTACCGATGCCAACAAACATCCATCCTCAACCAGGAAACCTGGTTAGGAACCACTGAAACTGGCAGAAACAGGTTTTTTTTTATATCAGGTTTCACGTAACAATAAAAGCACTTGATGCTGAATCCCTTTATTTTCCAGAGTTGGAACCTTCTTCTGTCTCCCTGGGTGACACCAACCGTGACGGCACCACGGAGGCTCCAGTTAAATCATTAGCAGGTAACAACATTATGTTTCGTAACCGTTCGTTAGAGTCCTGTGCCGTTGTTTTATTGGTAAACGTGCACGGTGAGGTCGTGTGATGGCTTGTTTGGTCCTGCAGAAGTTTTCCCCGTTAACTCGGGAGACCACGGTGATGCCGTCAGTGGACGTGGAAACGTCCCCAAAGACATCGGGACGAGTGGTAAGAAGATTTGATCCTGTAAGTTCTGGGTTTGCTGCAGCACAGAGAAGTTCACGCGTATAAGGAACTTTCTCACATTTATTTTTATTTTATTTTTATTTTATTTTATTAGTTTGCACACAATAAAAGTAACACTTACTGTATGATCAAAATAGTAAAACAAATGTGACAGGAGAGGTAAAAAAGCCAACAGGCTTATCCAGCGGTTAAAGGTCAAATAAGGTAAAAAAAAAATTACTAAAAATTACCAAACGATAGTGGTAAAGAAAAAGGCAAAAACATATGTTTGTATAAAAACACACATCTGATGAATATTTATGTCATATACTGTAAGACTTTTTTCTGAACAAAGGAGTAAAGGGTTCCGTAGAGTTAGAAAAAGTTGCCAGTCTTACGAATTGTTTTTGCATTAAATAAAGTTGATGAAGACTGGAAGGGTATGTATTTGCCCAAACAATATTACCATAAATCAAATAAGGATAAATCATAGAATAAAATAGAGTTAATAAGCAAGACATATTAACGTCACACATGTCAGAAGTCTTCGAGTGACATTTTATTTATTTATTTTCGAACGCTTGTCTTAACCAGTAGCTCTTGGTATTAGCTAGGAAAGACGGCCACACGCTGTCTGCTGGGATGTGTGACGGTCCGGTTTGTGTTTGATCCTCTACAGATGTGGTTTCACCTCGTCCAGACGGACCTGACACCGGGACTGACACCAGTTCAGAGCTTCTACCAGGAACGTCTCTGAAATCACTAACGGGTAAATTCTTGGTTCGTTCACGCCCGTCACACACAGACAGGATCTTAACGTCACACGAAACTCATCCCATCTGACTTCTCTGGTTCCACAGCGGTACCAACACCAAACCCGGGACACGCCACCACAGACGTCCTGAACGGCACCGGCTCTGAGAACCATCTGGACTCAAGACTGGGACCAGGTGAAGCCCCGTTCCTGTGAAGACCAACTCAACCCCGAGAGCATCAGGAACAAAGGTCAAATAAGGTCAAACCTTTTCTCTCTCGTCTCCCAGAGACGACGTCACATGACCGAGGAGACAACGGAGGAGGGCCGGACGGTTTGGGCAGTGAAACGGGTTCTGTTACCGGAGCGTCTCCTGGATCTTTAACAGGTTCATGACACGTCTGCACACACAGATGAGCTCTAACCTCATGCACTGCTCATCTTTATTTCCCCCCTGGTTCCACAGCGGTACCGACACCAAACCCGGGACATGCCACCACAGACGCCCTGAACGGGACCGGCTCTGAGACGCTTGCACATACACACATCAATCTTGGTGTGTAACGATCTGAGAGATGGGCGGACATAATTCACAAAGTACAGCTCTTCCATCTGTACCTCCTTTTGATCTCCACAGAATCACCGAGTCCAAGTCCAACTGAGAATATCAGAAATGCTGTAAACGGGACCGGCTCTGAGAACCATCTGGACTCAAGACTTGGACCAGGTGAAGCACCGTGCCAATAAAGACCAACTTAACCCCGAGTGCATCGGGAATAAAGGTCAAAAAGGTCAAAACTTTTCTCTCTCGTCTCCCAGAGAAGACGCCACATGACCGAGGAGACAACGGAGGAGGGCCGGACGGTGAAAGTGTTACCAAGGGACTGATGAATGCGTCAGGCAGGAAGTCTTCTAATAACACTTGAGAAACACTTTATTATGTGGTTCTTTTATTCAGGTAAAATGTGCTGTGTTTTATTGTGTAACGCTCTGTTTCGCTGCGAAGGTTCGGCTGATGGAAACCACAGCAGGGAGCTCTTCAGCGGAAGTGGAGCCTTCATCAAAACGAGCACGAAAACCGGTAAGATTGTGTTTGACATCATTCAAATCTGAACTCCTGGATCATCAGATCCAGTGTGTAGTTCAGCAGAACCGTTAGGAGCGATCCGAGACAGTGATGCATTAGTTCTGAAGAGGCCATACTTGATGTGCAGAGCTGCGGTCCACGCTGGTGTTTCCCACCGTCTGTGTGTTCATTGTGTTGGTTTCATCCTGCAGTGTCAACAACACCTGAGAACACCAGAGAGGCTTTCAACTTCACTGATTTTGAAAATCATCTGGACAGAAAAGAAGAACTTGGTAAACGCTGAAGACGGCTTGGAGAAATCTCACTTTGACCAGGAACTAAAAACATAAGAAAGTTCATGAAACCTGATCATTTGTTCTCTAGCTTCAGCATCGTTTCATCAACACGACGGCCGCAACGCTCTGGACGACTCCAAAAGAGAGAACGAGTTAACCGCAACATTATTCCCAAGTAAGAAACGCTCTCCTTTTAAAAACTATATTTAAAACTTACAGCGGCCTAAATGTGTGAGTTTCATTCTGTATGTCGCATGCAGCGTTGCGAACAGCAGTGGCGTATCGGTTACTGTGCTTCTCGTTTCACAGCTGCATCGTCTGGGAACCAGAGGAGAGACATGTCAACCAGCAGCAAAGACATCCTGCACAAACCCATGAAAAGTGGTAAAAAAACCGGCGCATGGAGTTCTGTTGACTGTTAAGTGTTAACTGTTGACAGTTGACAGTTTCACAGCTACGGCTTCTAAAATGACCTTTTTTCTTCCTGGCCACCTGTTAATAAATCACAGATGATCAAAGCATGCACCTTTTTTATTTTTTAAATAAATTATGTGTATTTGTGACCTTGTGATCTTTCCTTCCCCCTTTTCTTCAGACTCCTCCCATGATTTCCACGCCCACAATAAGATTAATGTGACCACCAATGAGATACGGACAAAAACTGGTGAGATTAAATCATCCGAGTTCCTATTTATGCATAATATGCTTGTTGTTCCTGCACATTCCTACATCTTTTCTCCAGTTTAGTCACATGTATATGTTTATGTCCTTATTCGTTTAGATTGTCACATTAAAACCATTCAATGTTCGGACAAGCCAACCAAAATGCAATCGACCTTTGGAGCCTTGATGTCAGACGCGTCGCGGCAGGATGACGCCCGATTTTGGATGGCAGAACATTTCTCAGGTGATTCATCCTGCAGCGAGCGCCGTATTTACTCACGTTATTGTAAAATTTACAGGTTTAAAAATGGAAAACCATCTTCACCAGGTCGAGTTTTGCTGGAGTTCAGAAACATGTCATCGTTTCACATAAACAACAAGACCATAGACGTGGGGAGGTTCTACCAGGGTTGCGGTCATGTCGTTTATAAGGGCTCCTTTTACTTCCACCACGGAGGGCACAACAGGCTTGTGAAGTACGGTTTTATTGCATCTTCAAGTTCCTCAAGTGTCACAGCTTCTCTCCGTACTCATGATGATTACTCTAACTTCACAGGTTTGACTTGAACACGGGGAGAACCAGAACTCGAATCATGCCGGAGAGCAGATACCGCAACCTCCTGTATCTTTTCAGAAACTCAAAGACATATTTCAAGTTTGCTGTGGATGAGAGTGGACTGTGGGTCATCTACGCCTCGAGCACGGACGATAACGCAGTGGTTGCAAAGCTCGACCCCGACACGTTCACCGTGGAGTCCATCATTAACACGGCATACCCCGCGGCTAAAGCAGGAAACGCTTTCCTCGTCTGTGGGGTGCTGTACTTCACAGATGACAAAGACAAACGAGTGACGTATGCCTTTGATTTAATGACGCAGAGTCCTCTCGACGCAAGTTTTGATCTAAGGCCGTCCAGTGGCATCTTGGCGATGCTTTCATATTATCCACACAAAAGGCTTGCGTATATGTGGGACAACAGAAGTGTGAATATGTGTAAAGTGAAATTCAAACACACATGAAAATGATAATCTGGCCGTTTTTTTGACTGTTTACATCAGAATTATAAAACCTTTTTGTTAAAATATCAAGTAAATCTTTAATCTCAAATAATGACTATAGCAGCAAGGCATTAAATGAGGTTCCCAAAGCTGGAATATGAATCAAAGTACAACCCCAAAATTTTTTGACAATATGGAAAATGCAACAAAATAAATAAATAAATAAAAAGGCCTGCAACACATTTTAAAATCAGTCATTACTGGGGAAATGTAATGCTTCATTTCTGCTCTGTTGCTATTGTTGTTCTACTTATTGTTATGGGTGTGAGCGTGCTGCTGAGTGTGTGTATAACACATGTATCTGCGTGTGTGAGATTTGGCTTATTTGGATGTGTTTTAGTGTTTTTTTTTATTATTTATGTTGCTTCTTTTTTTAATCCAAAGCACTGGTTGTATCAGACGTGCCACACAAATAAAGTTGAACTGATTGGTTGTAAGTAGCAGCAAGAGAAGTGTAGCACTCGTGTCGCTACTGGGCTAGCAGGACGCTTCTAGATTCGGAGAGAGAGCTGGTTACCAATAACAGACCAGAGACAAGGCTTAAAGATAATATAAGCCGGCAGTTTTATTAACGAATGGAGAAAAAGCAGAAAATTGGTATGCATACAACTATACACAGAATGGTAGAGGTAGGTGATAAATGATAAATTATCCAACCCTTAATTGGACCCTTATCCTATTTAGAGTAGGCTTTTAAGTTTAGTTTAGGTTTAATAAACTAAATGTTCAGTTCACCTTAAACTGATATTGTTTCCTATTTAATGACCGGTCAGTTTTCTATTTTTCTAGCTAAGTTTAACAGGTAAGTACTATTTAATTCTTTTAATTTAATAGCCTATTTTAACAGGTAAGACCTATTAAATCCTATTTAACTTTTTAACTATTTTATCCTTTTGAGTTAACCCTTTTTTTTCCAGGTGACAGGTATGTAACCTTTAACTTTTCTTTTCACAGGTGACAGGTAGATAACCTTTAACCCTTTTTTCCAGATATCAAAACAAATACGCTTGTATAAAAAAACAAAAAGAAATGCAATTCCCTTTAACAGGTGAACAACCTTCAAAGTTTTAAAGTGTATCAAATATCCCAAATATGTCCTATATAAGTGGGTAAATATCAATCAAAAAAAATAAAATATACTTCAAGCAAAGTCAGGTAAGTACCTTTAAACTCCCTTTTCAAAACTTAAATTATGTCAGGTAAGTACCTTTAAACTCCCCTCTTAAAACTTAAATGACGTCAGGTAAGTACCTTTAAACTCCCCTTTTAAAACTTAAATGACCTTTAAATTCAACCTTTACAAAAAGGTAATAAATAAAATATCAAAAACAAAAACAATGAAATAGCTGTCAAAATAGTAGTGCAAATCTTGTCAACAATTAAATTGTATCACACTTTATAATATACTCGTTTCCCTTATGTTCTGTGTTCAGCTTCAGTGAAGGTAAAAAAATAAAAAAATAAAGAATGTTCAGTTCAGGATGTGTGTGGCTCAATTCGGTTTGATCAATGTTCGATTGAATTGAGAGTAAAATAACGCAGTTCAGTTCAAGGCAATAATCCAACTCTGGGTGAGTAAACGGTGCGTTGTATCCTACCACAGTGGTGAAGAGGCTCAAACCGTGTGGTGAATGATGAGTGAAGAAACCATCCAATGGTATATTGGCTTAAACCCGTCCAGGTAGGCTCCGATGCAACGTCCCAGTCAATGAAGATCTGAATCCTGGTTGTGGCTCGCCATCTGATGACCGACGTGTGTGTGTTTCACTGCACAGTACACACACGTGGGGGAATCCATCTCGGGGAATCCATCTTGTCCAAAAAAAAACTTCCAGAGATCATTAAGAAAAATTTCAAAGTTCTGCTGCTCTGCAGTAAGCTCAAAAAACGTATGAATGTAGTCTGGTTCTTATTAAATCAGGTTGTACAAAAAACAATCGTTGAAATCACAAAATAATAACTTTTATAAGGTCTTTCTGACCTGCTGAATCTCTGCTGCACACATGCTCCGAACGTACCCCGCAGGAAGAAAAAAAAGCCTTAAAGGGGAAGCGCTCCTTTTTTGCAGTTAAGGAGAAAAACGTTTTTAACATTTTTTAGGAAATGTATTTGGACTTTTAGACACAACTACACAAGATTTTAACCTTTTTAAGTATCTGTATTGTCATAAATAAACTAACCATGTATTGTTGTTTTTAAAGAAATAATAATATATATCATGAATTAACCATCAGTTTATTTAATACAGTATGACTTCGTATTGATCAAAGTCTTTTATATTTGACTATTTGAAACCTGGGTTACATGCTCCCCTCCTTTCCTCATGCACGTCCCTGTGCATGCTACTAATAGACTATATTGTTATTTCTGCGTCTACTGGACTCCAGGGAACATTTAAAGAGTCTGCAATCGCTGTGCCTAAGCTCTGGAACAGGGACTGGACTACAGTAACTAACGGGTTGCCTAGCTCAGGGTAAGTCAACTTCTTTGGGGGTTCCCTATGTCTACTGGACATTCTTGTGGGTTGTAAGTCATCTTTGTCATTGTGGTCTTTAATGTCTGTATCTTCTGTCTGTGCAACATCAGGAACATCATCCTCTTGTTCCTTATCCACTTCTGTTTCAAGTTGATCAGCATCAGTGTTCACATTAGGTGAAGTAGCATCTTCAGGATTCACGTCAGGTAATGTCTGTTCAGGTAAGTTGCTTCTAGCAAGACTGATTCCAGGTAGATTGCTCTCAGCAGAACTCATTTCAGGTAAGTTGCTTCTCATTTCAGCTACTTCTGGAGGGTGTTGCTCAACAGAGGACACTGGTTTAGGTCGTGACTCAGTATTGCTTGTGATGGATTTGACTGTTTCAGGGACAAGATCGAAGCTTGGGGTTTCCACTACTGGTTCTCCGTGACCATAAAGGTAGGTGAGATCATAATCTTCCAGGTCAGAATCTTGTCTCTCAGATTCATCTGGGCTGTCATCTCTTAGGCTCTGACGAGTTTTTGGTCGTCTGGGTCTCTTTTCTGTGGTTGGTTCGACTTCAACTGGAGTTGCAGGAAGGAAACCACATGGCAGCAACAGGTCTCTGTGGAGTGTTCGTAGTGGACCTTCTTTGGTTTCAGGTCTCACCACGTATACTGGAACATCTCCGGAATGTTTCACTACAACATATATGTCTGTTTCCCACTTGTCTGCCAATTTATTCTTGCCTCGAAGTCGAACATTCCGAACCAAGACTCTGTCGCCTTCTTCCAAGGTGGATTCAACAACATATTTGTCAAACCTTGCTTTGTTACGGTCTGCTGTCTTCTTTGCATTCTCCATTGCCACTTTGTAGCTTGCTTCAAGCTGGGATTTCAGGTTGCGGACATATTGTGAGTGTGAGCCTGGCTGATAATTGGCTGGCAAACCATAGGCTATGTCCACTGGCAATCTCGGTTGTCGCCCGAACATCAGTTCGTAAGGCGTAAATCCAGTAACTTCATTTTTCGTACAATTGTAGGCATGTACTAATGGCTTAACATGCTCTCGCCAGTGGCTCTTTTTCTTGTTCTCCAGGGTACCAAGCATATTCAACAGGGTCCTGTTGAAACGCTCAACGGGGTTCCCTCTCGGGTGATACGGGGTGGTTCGAATTTTTTGAACGCCGGCTAGCTCACACAGTTCCTTTATGGTACGAGACTCGAAATCTCTACCCTGATCACTGTGTAGCCTCTCTGGGATTCCATAATGGACGATGAATTGGTCCCATAAGCATTTGGCAACGGTCCGGGCCTTTTGGTTAGAGGTGGGGATGGCTACTGCATACTTTGTAAAATGGTCTGTAATGACCAGGATGTCTTTGGTGTTGCTGGAATCTGGCTCCAGACTGAGAAAGTCCATGCACACCAACTCGAGGGGTCTCGTGGCAGTGATGTTCACGAGGGGTGCAGCCTTCTGTGGCAAGACTTTGCGACGTATGCAGCGATTACAGGTTCTGATTTTTGTCTCCACCTCTGCAGCCATTTTGGGCCAATAGAACCGCTTCCGAACAAGATCCAGGGTTCTTTCCACACCCATGTGACCCATGTCATCATGTAGACTCTTTAAGACAGAGGTTCTCAGTTTTTCAGGCAACACAAGCTGGTAGTAACTTTGTGCACCTTCTTGTCGCCTCCGATACAAGACGCCATCTAAGACTTCGAGTCTGTTCAATTCTCTTAACAAGAGGTAGAGTTCAGGGAGTTCTTTTCTGAGGGATGGTGGCGGTTTCTCTCCCGTCTCCAACTGTTTGAGGACCTCTCGAATGCAGGTATCAGCTTGCTGTTTGTCTCTCAATTCAGCTGGTGTAAACAGGGGAATGACTGGTAAGCCACCAAACTGATCTTCCTCTTCAAAGCTTTTTGGAAGAGCATTTGGGTGGTGTGCAAGTGACACAACCAATGCAGTGTTGGGTTTTGTCTCCCCACAATCACCGTCGGCCACTTGGTGGACTAAGTGCTTCTCGCAGATGGCTTTGACTGTGTTTCCATTCACATGTTCGGGTTCCAACAGATGTCTTTTCGTGAATTGTTCTATCCTCTCTAATTCTTTCCGTGATATTTCATCATCGGGTAATCTGCTGTGTGGACGTCTGGACAGCCCGTCTGCGTCCTGATTTTGCTTCCCAGCTCTGTATTTTAGTTGGAAATCGAACGTTGACAGAGCGGCCAACCATCTGTAGCTTGTAGCGTCAAGTTTAGCAGAGGTAAGAATGTATGTTAGCGGGTTGCTATCAGTGACGACTTGGAATGGGCATCCGTAGAGGTAATCCTGGAATTTTTCAGTCACTGCCCACTTAAGGGCAAGAAACTCCAATTTGTGAGCAGGATACCTTGACTCACAGCTTGACAGACCACGACTTGCATAGGCGACGACTCGCTTCTGTCCTTGTTGCTCCTGGTAGAGTGCTGCACCGAGACCTGAGGTGCTTGCATCTGTGTGTAAAACGTAGGGCAGCTTAGGATCAGCAAACCCGAGGATAGGAGCAGTTGTCAGCTTTTCAATTATGGTCTCAAATGCAGTCTGGCAAGCAGCGGTCCATCTGTCATTGAAGAGGTCTTTTGGGTTGTAGTATTTCTTAGCAGTCACTTTGGCATTAGTGCGCTTCCTCAGCGGTGGGTAACCAGCTGTGAGTTCATTGAGTGCCTTGACAATCTTTGAATAGTCCTTTACGTATCTGCGAAAATAGCCGCAGAAGCCAAGGAAGGTTCTCAATTCTTTGAGATTGTTGGGTCTTGGCCAGGTGTTCAGTGCTGCGATCTTTTCAGGGTCTGTTTGAATACCCTTCTCAGACACGATGTGGCCTAAATATTTCACAGAACTCTGGAAGAACTTGCACTTCTCTGGCGAGAGTTTCAGGCCATACTCCTTTAGTTGGTTGAGCACACGCATCAACCTTTCCTCATGTTCTTCTAGCGTTGAAGAGAAAACAATGACATCATCCAAAAATACTAGGGCCTGTTTCAAGTTCAGCTCTCCTATACAGCGCTCCATAAGCCTCTGGAACGTGCTAGGGGCATTTGTTATCCCTTGAGGCATCCTATTGAACTCGAAGAACCCTAGTGGGCAGACAAAGGCTGTTTTTTGTTTGTCCGCTTCCTCCATTTCAATCTGATAGAAGCCAGACTTGAGGTCCAACACCGAGAACCATCTGGATCCCGTCAGCTTAGAGAATGATTCCTCAAGATTGGGTAAGGCGTAGGAGTCCTTCACCGTCTGAAGGTTCAGCTTTCTGTAGTCAATGCATAGTCTGACATCGCCGCTCTTCTTCCTGACAACTACTATTGGCGAGGAGAAAGGTGACTCAGACTCGCGGATGACTTCTGCATCGAGGAGTTGCTGGATATGGTTACGCACAGCCTCTATGTCTTGCGGGTGTATGGGCCTGGCCCTGTGTTTGAATGGTGTCCCGTTACTCAGGTTGATATGGTGCTTTATTTTGTCCGTGCGACCAAAGTCAAGATCATGGAGTGCGAACACCTCTGGCATTGAATTCAGTTTTTCGGTGATCCTCTCTTTCCACTCGCTAGGTACTGGAGAGTCTCCAAAGTCAAGGTTGAGTTTCGGCTCATGGTCAGACTTTGTTGGGGAATCTGAGCCAAGAGATTTGATGGACTGGACACTTTGGATTGCGTGTAGCTCTGCAATCACAGCTTTTGGATGTAGTGTGATATCGTGGTCTGACTCGTTCTTCAGAATGACAGGTATGCAGCGTGACAACCTCTGAGGTAAAGTAGTTAGACCATTCGAGACCACCATGCCTCCTGGCAAGGAAACTGATTTTGGGGACTCCACTGTCACCCACTTCACTGCTCCCGATATCCTGCAGCTCACTGATCCTTCAAGGACCTTGGTCTGACCAGCTGCAACAGTCTCAGGGTCTTTGCTGTGCAGTCTGACTTCTCCCATTTTAGAATTTCCAGACTGTACTCTTCTGACTTCAAGAGTTTTCAAGACGACTTTGTAGCCGTATGGCAGTGACTCATAGTTCTGTGGTGTGATCTCTGCATACCGTTCATACAGAACATCCAAAGCGTTGGTGCCTATCAGCACTGATGATAGGGTGGAACATATGTCAGGCACAATCAGAGCTAATGTGGGGACCTCGATGTCTACTCCAAGTACGCTCTCTGGAAATGTGATGGAAACTTCAACATAGCCAAGGTATGGAACATCTTGACCATTAGCTCCCTCCACTTCAAGCAGGTTGTTCAATGAATTGATGGGTAAATGAGACAGGTTTTCCTGATAGAATGAAATGGGGATGGTCGTTACTTGAGATCCTGTATCAAACAAGCAGCTGCAATCTTGGTCACTTATGATGGCTTGTGCGGTGCACTTAGCTCCAACCAGTCCTTTGGGAATGGTTACTGAATGTCGTTTAGCATTAGAGCACATGTTGGCGGTGCGTTCCTTCTTGGGACACTTTGTCTGTGCTCCAGCTCCCGTTTGCCCCCCAACAGGAACTGGTTCTAGTTTAAAGTATCAGACTGTGAGACATCATTTTCAACATCCCATGCCAGCTGCTTCTCTGTCAGCTGCTTTCTTTTTGAAGAAACGAGAATGGGGTTTGGTTCATTCTCACATTGGGGTTTGGTATGTCCATCCTCTCCACATCTGAAGCAATACCAGGGTTTTGGCCTTTTGCTTGTGTGATTCTTTGCATCCTGTTTGTTGGACTGCGGTTTCTGAGATGTGGGAGTGTTGACATGAGACTCTGTGGTGGCTGACGTTGGAGCTGGTTTGGTTGATTTCCTGCTGCCGCCTTTCTGGGTGATTCGTGTCAGCTGAGATTGCAGATTTGCGATTTGTTTTTTCAGTTCTTGGATTTCAGAACTGGAGTCAGGTGTCCATTGTGTTGGAGTATAGTCTTCGCACTGCACACCAGCACCTTGGTACTGGGATGATACTTTTGGCTTTGATGCACTGAAATGCTGTTTCATGCGTGTTGCTTTGGACATTCTCTTGTTTTCTGCTGTACGGATTAACAGGAGAAGTTCAGCAAATGTAGGCGGGGTCTTTTTCATTTGGTGACTTTCCAACTGCAGTTCAGATAGTAAGGCATTGTCCCAGCAACCTCTAACGAACTGCCTTAGGAGTTGCCGGTCAAGGTCGCTTGCACATACACCTCCCCTCCTGAAGGTGGTATTTAGCATCACCTGCAGCCTCTGAAGATAAGCCGATGGTTTCTCACCAGCAGGTTCTTGCCATGTATTCAGGTACTTTGCGAAGAGGTCGTCTCCATCTTCCACAGTGCTGAAAGCAGAGTCCAAGATATCTAGATACATGTTTGGGGGAGATTCCGGTGGCAGGTGTTTCACTAAGTCAATAGCAGGTGAGGAGAGGCTTTCGAGAAGCTTACGTGACTTGTGTAGGTCTGACTGTTTTGTGTCTTTCAGAAGAAGCTCCACATTAGAACGCCATGTTTCGTAATCCACTTCATTGTTGGGCTGAGGGCAGCGCCCAGAGAAGGGTCTCAGTCTCAAGGGGGTGTGCACCTGCATTGTAGAGTCTTCATTTCGTACTATGTGCTCAACTATCACCTTCTGTACTTCCGGTGGGTTGACAAAGGAAAGGTCCAGAGCAGCCTGCATTTTCTTTTTGGGGGGTGCTGGCGGTGAAGACCAGTTCCGATTTGGGTGGACAGGTTGCTCTGCAACTGTACTGGGTAAAGAGCTAATCTGTTCAGCACTTTCTGGGGCATGTCGCTCTTGGGAATCAGGTGAATGAATGCCTTCTCTATGGGGTTCTGTGTCGTCGAGGTGGACAGATTCACCGATGACAGACAGTTCTTCTCTGAGAATAGCAGCAAAGTCCTTACCAGCTAGTCTTGCTATCTGTTTTAACTCTGAGAGATAAGTCTGGGTGGCTGTCTTGCTAACTGTGGGCGTATAAACGTCCGATAGAGCCCTGATCTCGAATGTGAGGTCAGCCTGAGTTTCACTTTGGAAGCTATGGGGCAATGACGGAAGTGACAGTAAAGCTGAGCCACTTGAGTATTCCACTATAGCGTACCTATGGAATTCTGACTTGGGATCGTCAATTTTGACTGTTCTCTCAACTAAACCATGCTTGTTTAGAAAATCAGCTAGCTCTTTGTCTGATTCTGTGTTAATAAATCCGGCATTAACCAGAATGCAGTTTGGGATTTTTACACCTGATGTCTGAATTACCTCCTCCATCATTAACTGTTTAATGTCTCTGGTCTCTAAGTTTATGGCTAGCTTTAATGCTATTAGCTCTCCTGGCTGGCTCGCCAAGATTTATGTAGCACTCGTGTCGCTACTGGGCTAGCAGGACGCTTCTAGATTCGGAGAGAGAGCTGGTTACCAATAACAGACCAGAGACAAGGCTTAAAGATAATATAAGCCGGCAGTTTTATTAACGAATGGAGAAAAAGCAGAAAATTGGTATGCATACAACTATACACAGAATGGTAGAGGTAGGTGATAAATGATAAATTATCCAACCCTTAATTGGACCCTTATCCTATTTAGAGTAGGCTTTTAAGTTTAGTTTAGGTTTAATAAACTAAATGTTCAGTTCACCTTAAACTGATATTGTTTCCTATTTAATGACCGGTCAGTTTTCTATTTTTCTAGCTAAGTTTAACAGGTAAGTACTATTTAATTCTTTTAATTTAATAGCCTATTTTAACAGGTAAGACCTATTAAATCCTATTTAACTTTTTAACTATTTTATCCTTTTGAGTTAACCCTTTTTTTTCCAGGTGACAGGTATGTAACCTTTAACTTTTCTTTTCACAGGTGACAGGTAGATAACCTTTAACCCTTTTTTCCAGATATCAAAACAAATACGCTTGTATAAAAAAACAAAAAGAAATGCAATTCCCTTTAACAGGTGAACAACCTTCAAAGTTTTAAAGTGTATCAAATATCCCAAATATGTCCTATATAAGTGGGTAAATATCAATCAAAAAAAATAAAATATACTTCAAGCAAAGTCAGGTAAGTACCTTTAAACTCCCTTTTCAAAACTTAAATTATGTCAGGTAAGTACCTTTAAACTCCCCTCTTAAAACTTAAATGACGTCAGGTAAGTACCTTTAAACTCCCCTTTTAAAACTTAAATGACCTTTAAATTCAACCTTTACAAAAAGGTAATAAATAAAATATCAAAAACAAAAACAATGAAATAGCTGTCAAAATAGTAGTGCAAATCTTGTCAACAATTAAATTGTATCACACTTTATAATATACTCGTTTCCCTTATGTTCTGTGTTCAGCTTCAGTGAAGGTAAAAAAATAAAAAAATAAAGAATGTTCAGTTCAGGATGTGTGTGGCTCAATTCGGTTTGATCAATGTTCGATTGAATTGAGAGTAAAATAACGCAGTTCAGTTCAAGGCAATAATCCAACTCTGGGTGAGTAAACGGTGCGTTGTATCCTACCACAGTGGTGAAGAGGCTCAAACCGTGTGGTGAATGATGAGTGAAGAAACCATCCAATGGTATATTGGCTTAAACCCGTCCAGGTAGGCTCCGATGCAACGTCCCAGTCAATGAAGATCTGAATCCTGGTTGTGGCTCGCCATCTGATGACCGACGTGTGTGTGTTTCACTGCACAGTACACACACGTGGGGGAATCCATCTCGGGGAATCCATCTTGTCCAAAAAAAAACTTCCAGAGATCATTAAGAAAAATTTCAAAGTTCTGCTGCTCTGCAGTAAGCTCAAAAAACGTATGAATGTAGTCTGGTTCTTATTAAATCAGGTTGTACAAAAAACAATCGTTGAAATCACAAAATAATAACTTTTATAACGTCTTTCTGACCTGCTGAATCTCTGCTGCACACATGCTCCGAACGTACCCCGCAGGAAGAAAAAAAAGCCTTAAAGGGCAAGCGCTCCTTTTTTGCAGTTAAGGAGAAAAACGTTTTTAACATTTTTTAGGAAATGTATTTGGACTTTTAGACACAACTACACAAGATTTTAACCTTTTTAAGTATCTGTATTGTCATAAATAAACTAACCATGTATTGTTGTTTTTAAAGAAATAATAATATATATCATGAATTAACCATCAGTTTATTTAATACAGTATGACTTCGTATTGATCAAAGTCTTTTATATTTGACTATTTGAAACCTGGGTTACAGAAGCATTATTTCTTTGTCAAGAAACACAACAAGATAATAGTTAAAATGTTTAAAAAATACCTTTCCTCAGACATGTATGCATATCTGCCAGCAAACTGACAGAATATGTGTGGAGAACTTTGAAGTAATAACAATAATAGAAATAAACAAACAAAACAACATAAAAGGACCCAGTACCTTCACAAACATTAAGAGGTGTTTGGAAGAACTAGATAAAGCAATAACTGAGGTGTTTCACTGCTTGATATTTTCAATGAATGTTTACATGTTGTAATCAGCAATTACATAACAACGTAGTAATAGCTTTACTATTACAAGTGTTGTGCTTTCTCTGCATGCACAACACCGGAACCTGCAGTGTGGGAGTGAGAGGGGCAGGGTAACGGCCCCTTTCAGGCGGGGGAGAGGTTTGTCCCTCAAGACTGCTCTCCCTGGCCCTGCCCCTTCTCAACCTTTCCCCGACCCTGCACCCCAACCTGGGACTTGCTGATTGGGCCGGAGCTTCGGGAGCTGCATGCTGGCCTACGGTCCCCACCCCTGGTCATCCCGTTGCTGCTTCCACCTGCCCGCGGTCCCCACCCCTGGTCATCCCGTTGCTGCTTCCACCTGCCTGCTGTGCTGTTGCCGTCCCTGACCCCCAGTCTAGCGCTCGGCAGGAGGGTCCCCCCTTATGAGCCAGGTCCTGCTCAAGGTTTCTTCCCTCCTAAAGGGGAGTTTTTCTTGCCACTGTTTGGCTTAAGGTTTTTCTCCCACTAGGGGGAGTTTTTACCTGCCATTGTTTATGTAATAATTGCTCGGGGGTTTATGTTCTGGGTATGGGTCTCTGGAAAGCATCTAGAGACAACATCTGTTGTATTAGACGCTATATAAATAAAATTGAATTGAATTGAATTTTGTGAATGCGTTGCAAGACTGAAATGTATGTATGTATGTGTGTGTGTGTGTGTGTGTGTGTTATATATATATATATATATATATATATATATATATATATATAACACACACACACACACACACACACACACACACACACACACACACACACACACACACACACACACACACTCGTGTCACTCACTTGTAGCCTACTGCAGTGGATTTTACTCTTTGCTGGTGACTACAATTATTATGTTACTCTTTACAGGAAAGAAAACGTTTAATTAATTATCATACTTGAAACCCATTTAAAGTTTCTATACTTACGTAAACGACACATAATAAACTATCAGTAGATCGAATTGTGAAGTATGCTTGAAACAACTGTGTTACATAGAGTGTGTTACATAATAGTAACACGTTGTTTTCCAAACGCAGCATAATTTCACAATACTCCTGTACATTCTGTTACGAGACGGTCCTTGAACGCCTCAGCAGCGCTGCGCTGTTTTCGCAGATCTCTAACTATCGGGATGCGCGTGAACCCCGTTCACCTCCACGGAGTTTCTGTGTCACTCTCCCCGGTGAACCGCTTAAGTATCTGCACTAGCCCTCGCCGAGGGGAGGGCTGGTTAGGCAGTTACCCTGGTTCATAACAGCAGTCGTTACATCACCGTGTCCCGGCTGGGAAATAACGGCGTAAAGCGACTAACCATTCCCGAATCGACCTAGACTCACCAAGTCTTTAGTATGATTTATTAAGCTGACAAACCCAAACACGACAGCAGCGCTAGCTCGGTTGTTCTTCTGACGGGCTGTCAAAACCCGACGGGTTTCATCGTGCATTGTGAGTAACTCCATTAAGCCTTTCTTTTAAAAAACATTGTATTAAATAGTGTATTTTATCATTAAACACTAACCCAAGTGTGCACAGTGAAGTTGTTTTGGTTGAACATAAAAGGCTGTTTGTCAAACACTTGTCTCTGGCTCGGGCCTAGCCCCGGCAGCTAACCATTTACCATGTTTTTTGATTAACTATGTTGTTTATTTTGTATTTAATAACTGGAACACGCGTGAGTGGTGATAAGTCAGCCACCCTACAATTTAATTTGATTTAAATGAGCCTGCTTCTCTCTCTCGTAGCCAGTAATGTGTGGAGCTGCGCCTCGGCTAAAGCCTGAATTATGGTTCTGCGTTAAATCGACGCAGAGCCTACGCCGTAGGCTCTGCGTCGATTTAACGCAGGACCATAAATCAGACTTAATGCTACACAGCGACGGTGGAGGTTGAAATTATTCTCGTTTTTAAGTTTGTAAATGCAGATTTTGGTGATTATTTTTTTTTTTACCCACAAGTTTAATCTCCTGCAAACCAATCTCCATTACCTGTATGTATTTTAGAGCCGTTCAAAGCATAGACAGTCAGACATTACGTTACGTAAATACATGATTTATGTCGGATTTTTTGTCAGATTAATATACAACAAAAATAACACAAAACAAAATAAACTCTTTACCTCTTTGACAAGTAATGTGATGTAACAGAGCCATAAGCTTACACTTTTTTTTTCTAAATTAATTTATTTTTATGAATGTTTAAAATGCCCTAGTTGTATTTGAGAGCAGCTTATTTCATAATAGTTGTGTTTGTGATGAAGCAGCAGCTCCAATGTTATCTGGGTCACAGCCTCGCCTCGGCCTCGGCCGGCCCTGCAGCGGCTAGCTCCGCTAATGTAGCCGGCCCTCTCTCTGCATGCTCAGCCGCTTTATTTATCTCGTTTTCAGGAGTTTGAGGAGCTAGAAGAGATGTCCTGCTCGTGCACTTCGGCTGCCAGGTTGTTTCTGAACACAGCCCACAGAGGTAAGAGGGGGGAGAGCCGCTTCAGCTGTTGCAGTGCGGACTGCAGCTGAATGACATTGCGCTGTGTGCTGCAGCTCAACTACAGTAGTTTGTTGTGACAGTCATGTCATCACGTCAACAGCAGAGGGAACTTTACTTTAAATGTTGTGTGCCGCAGCTCAACTACAGTAAGAACATTGTATTGATCCTGTAGGAAATTGTTGTGCCAAGGCTTTAATACGGATAACGAGTAATCGCATAAAAACAACAGCAAAGTAATGCATAGAAGAATAACAGAATGGTTTGTTGTGACAGTCATGTCATCATGTCAACAGCAGAGGGAACTTTACTTTAAATGTTGTGTGCTGCAGTTCCATTACAGTAGTTTTAAGATAAGAACATTATATTGATCCTGTAGGAAATTGTTGTGCCAGGGCTTTAATTCAATTCAATTCAGTTTTATTTATATAGCGTCTAATACAACAGATGTTATCTCTAGACGCTTTCCAGAGATCCAGAACATGAACATAAACATGAACATAAACATAAACATAAACCCCCGAGCAATTATTACATAAACAATGGCAGGTAAAAACTCCCATAGTGGGAGAAAAGCCTTAAGCCAAACAGTGGCAAGGAAAACTCTCCTTTAGGTGGGAAGAAACCTTGAGCAGGACCAGGCTCATAAGGGGGGACCCTCCTGCCGAAGGCCAGACTGGGGGAGTCGGGGACGTCAGCAGCACACAGCAGGCTTTAATACGGATAACGAGTAATCACACAAAAACAACAGCAAAGTAATGCATAGAAGAATAACAGAATGGTTTGTTGTGACAGTCATGTCATCATGTCAGCAGCAGAGGGAACTTTAAATGTTGAGTGCTGCAGCTTAACTACAGTAGTTTAGGATAAGAAGTTTATTGATCCTACAGGAAATTGTTGTGCCAGGGCTTTAATTCGGGTAACGAGTAATCACACAAAGACAAAAACAACAAACAGCAACAAAGTAATGCATTGATAAGTAACAGAATAGTTTGTTTAGTTTGTAGTGACAGTCATGTCATCACGTCAACAGCAGAGGGAACTTTACTTTAAATGTTGAATACCTTTAAACAGGCCAGTATTGTTACAACACATATTCTCATGTCCTCTTGGACAATGACAAGTATATGTATGCACTTGAATAAAAAACAGTTGGACTCATGTAGGGATGAGTAAAACAGCCTTTTACATCATACATTCTCCAAGAAACTTTTACACAAGCTTCATTTGCATAAGGACCGACAACAAATCCAAAACATGCGTCTCTTCAGTTAATAAAACTGTAGGTTTAGTTTATGTTGTATTTTTGAGTTGTCAGGGTTTTTAACAAAGTTTTCTCTCCTTCGTGAGACTTATAATGCCTCAGCTACTAAGTATTTCCATCGTCTTTCATTTCCTCACTTGCATATCTCACCTCAATATGGCATCTTCTAACCAAATTGCTCATTTTAATCAAAAATAGGCTTTTTACTGTAATACATGTTTTTAGTTTCTTTAGTTCATCACATTTGAGATGATGTAAGGTTTTGTATTTTTAATTCCACTGTTTGTGAAATATTTACAAATTAACAGATATATTAGACAAATATTCTGCTTAATTTTCACGAGCACTGCTTTTATGAAGTTGTTATTTATGGTAAATGTAAATATTTGTCGTAAAAAATGACTGATTTTGTATATGATTACTATTTGATGATTTTTTTTTTTTTACATCATTTTCCTTGACAATTATGGTTTGAATTGGCTATTTGAATAATATACAATTAAGAATGTACTGTTAACTTAGGACATCAAGTTGCTGTTACAGGTAAAAACAAATGTGTTTGGTGTTGCAGGACTGTCATGCTCCCGAATCCAGCTGTTTTCTCTGAGTCGTCAAGGGTCTCGGGAAACTCATTTTCACCCCAAAGTGTGTGTGAGGTCGTTTTCAGAGACTGCTGTCTGTTATGCAGCTAAAGATGGGACAACGAGGGATGGTGGAAATGACGGTGGAAAGGTAAACTGTTGAGGGATAGAGTTCCTCTTGTGTCCGTTGTAAATCTGTACACTAAATTGTAAATGAGGCAATGGAACTTCTTCTTCATGTTTTCTAATGGTGTCGTATTTGCACAGAAAAGCATCAGTGAGGGGAAGAGAGCGTCCTCCTCTGGAGGATCAGGCAAAGGTGGAAGCCAGCTGCGCTGCCCTAAATGTGGGGATCCCTGCACACACGTGGAGACCTTTGTATGTGAGTAAACGTGTTTTCTTTTCAACAAGACAGAGGGAAAGTGTACGCATAAACCTCAAGAATCAAGGGCCCACGTGAAGAGGTGTTTTAAATTTAGGACATTTTGGAAACAATTCAGCAACATCTGTTTTTTTTTTTTTTCACTTAGTAGACTCTCTGGAGTCAATAAAAGGGTAATTAACGAGTGTGCAGGCTAGGATAGTGGTGATAGAATAAAATGGTTTATAGATGGTCGTAAATACTGCCCCAAAAGTCGAACAAATAAAACTATAAAAGATAAAGTGTGCTTCTGTTATCTCAGACGGCAGACTGAATAAACAAAAGTATGCAAACACCATTTAAAGTAGAACATCACAATCAATCATGACGAGCGGTTTGGACTTGGCGGTACCCACAGACATGTTGGTATTTGTTTTGTGCATATTTTCAGCCTTGTGGTGCAACATCAACACTGACTTGATCAGAGTTTACAGTTAACCCAGGTTGGTGTCAGATTCACGGGCTGATTTAGTTATTTTTGTTGGTTTCTTGTGGGCCAGAGTTGAACTTTATTTTCTTTTAATGACACAACTGAACATACAGTGAGCTGAACGTTAATCAATAATGAAACTGCAACTGTTTTTCTACTCTATTTCCTTCATGCACATGCACCTCACCATTCATTATACTTAAAATCATAATCTGTTTATATAAGGTTTCTGTAAAATAGTTTATTCAGATTTGTTAAAATGAAAAAATAAGTGAAATATCAGGATCAGAGTTTAGTTTCACTCTTGTGTTTCACATCAGTCCTCTTCTAAAGAGCATTAAGCTCTTTTAGGACATTACATTTTCCTAATTTGGGCCATAACATTGTAATACCAAACTATTTAAAGTCTTCAGGCTTGAAATTCACTTTATACTTCCCTATAAATTACACTAACGAACGCAACGGCAGCATTAACTCTTGTGTTGTTAAAGTTGGTCTGAAACAGGTTTTCTGTGTTCTGTGTGTTATTCTTTTGTAGCATCAACACGATTCGTCAAATGCGAGAAGTGCCATCACTTTTTCGTGGTCCTATCTGAAACTGACTCTAAAAAAGGGTTAAACAAGGAGGCCGAATCTGCTGCGGAGGCAGTGAAACTGGCGTTCGCCCAGAAACCTCCTCCTCCACCCAAGAAGGTAACGACAAGAAGAAGGAAGCACTTTTTTCAAAACATTTTGTTGAAGTTTAACACAACAATGATTTTGTTTTACTTTGTTTTTTCAGATTTATGCCTATTTGGATAAATATGTTGTTGGCCAGTCCTATGCAAAAAAAGTCTTGGCGGTTGCGGTGTACAATCACTACAAGCGCATCTACAACAACATCCCCGCAGGGAGTCGGCCCCAGGTGGAGGTGGAGAAACAGCCTTCTCTTACGCCTCGTGGTCAGTGCATCTCTTTTCTAAAGACATGGATCCATCATTCCTCACTAGTTCAACTAGGGCATCTTTCCTTAGTGTTAGTGCAGTTCTTATGTTGCACAGAAGCAGAACAGGCTACTGTTGAAGTCTGTGGTGCCCCAGAAAGTCCTGTTTCCTCTATTTGGAGTCAGACCTGTTTTACTACGACACTCTGCTCGCTTAGTGGCTCATTTGCCTTTCTGTGTCAGTGCAGCCTGTTATACCAGTGCAACAGTTTCTTTTTTTTTAACTTCAAAATTGAATTTTATTGGTGTAAGTAAAAACTTTATCCAAAATAACGGATTTTCATGCTTTAACTACATAGTCCCCTAAAGTATTTTAGCACAGGCGATTGCTCTTTCCGATAATCTCAGTTTTAAAAAGAAAACTCCCGCACACCTTCTTCTCACCGTACTCGTGTTTATTGGGCCAACGTTTCGGTCATAGACCTTTTTCAAGGCATCAAACAGATCGGAACAAGAGCTTGTCTATTATAGGCTGGAAGGCCTATGTGGTCCAATCAGGTGCCGCGACATGATCATTCATAACAAATACCTGAGCAAATTCAAACAAGGTCACATACCGAAGTGTAGTCAGTAAGCATCACCAAAACACAGGGAAAAAGAGACGACACCCACAAAGTGCATGCATCAAATACATCAATCAATGACCATCGAATCCAAAGGTATATTTATTAGAAAGGGAGGATGATTATACCTGTAAAGTGTCAATCTTGGTAGCAATCAATTTAAAATATTTACAGTGAGGGAAGAGAGTCGCACAGCAAAAATCCCATCTAAGTGTTCTGATCTCATACAGTATAAAAAATAGGGAGGATGAATATGCTGTAAAAACACAAAGTACATCAAAACTTATCGTAAAGAGAACATCTTAGAGTCGAGTCAGGAGAGTAAAGTAGGAGTCAGGCCCAGTCTCCTAATCGACCCATTCCCTAGAGAAAGGAAGGGAAAGGAGAACTGGTCAAATTCAACTCTCAAAATGTTTAAAGATATTTAGAAGAGTTGAATAAATATATATATAAATATACACACATTACACAAGTTATACGTATAGATACTGACTCTCGTTATTATTGGGAAGTGTGAGGAAGGAAACTACACATGATAAAAAAACAATCAAATCATACGATACTCTCAGTTTAAAAGACGTCAAAACAACTATTGCCTTGCCGTTCCGTTTTCCTCTTTAATCATAGAATTAGTCCGGTTCCTCTGGACCGGGGTGCAGTACCAACAGATGCAGAAGAGAGGGCCTCTGGATAGGCTTACAACTGATCAGAGAAACAAAGCATGTGACATAGGCAGAGCGACAACCAGACGCAAATCCACAAAAGTTGGGTAGAAACATGGGTAGAAATGTGACTGACTGTTCTCAGTTCACAGCAAAAAATTATTTGTTCCATTTCTGCAACTATGTTTGTTGTCGCACGCACAGTTGCAATTGGTTTGGTACATTCTGTACCGGTGGGGATGTCTGCGATTGAGAAGGGTACCAGGCGAAACTAATCATTGTGCTGCTCAGATGCTGTGGTGTTGCGTTCATGTCATCAAACCTCGAGTCCAGCCTCCCATCCTGTTCTCATCTGAGTCAGGTCCAGGTTGGATCCAATCCAAATGCACAGTTGTCAGTTTTTCTTTCAACACATGCACCCAGTCCCTACACATTGTAAGCATCTCAAAGCAACATGTTGTTGTTAAACTGAGAAGCAGTGGGGGGGGTTGGAGGGGGGGGGTTGTCCAGAGGACTGCTGGGTAATTCCAGCCGTGCTCCGGATATTTTAGATGTCTCCCTCCTTCAGCACACACTGATATGAATGACTGTCATTAGCAGACTTGTGCGGACCGTGATGTTAAAGCAGGGAAACAGCAGCCCTCTAGGACCGGAATCGCCCCACCCTGGTCTAGAGTACGGTGGCTGAGACCCGCCATTGCTGTAAATAAAAGTAACGCTGCAAATAAAAAAACACTGAAAATATAAATAAATCCTGCTGCAAATAAAATAAACGCTGCAAACCAAAATAAACGCAGCTGCAAATAAAAAAACGCTGAAAATATAAAGAAACCCCGCTGCAAATAAAATAAACGCCGCTGCAAATAAAATAAAAAAACCAACGCAAATAAAAAAGCCACAACGGAACACGGAAGTGAATTACCGGGGACAATTTTTGCTGATGCACCAGTGTTTTTTATGTGAGAGGAGAAGAAGAAGACGAAAAAAATTACACATAGCGACGTTGAACACTAACCTTTTCACTTATTTTCTCGTTCGTTGTTCTTCTTATTCCTCGCTCTTCTTATTTCTTCCCTTTCACTTACGTCCTCTTCGTCTTCTTCTTCCCCTCTCACGTAAAAAACACCGGTGCATCAGCAAAAATAGTCCCCGGTAATTCACTTCCGTTGTGGCTTTTTTATTTGCGTCGTTTTTTTTTATTTGCAGCAGCGTTTAATATTTTATTTGTAGCGGGGTTTCTTTATATTTGCAGCGTTTATTTAATTTGCAGCGGCGTTTGTTTTTATTTGCAGCGTTTCTTTAATTTGCAGCAGCGTTTGTTTCTGTTTGCAGCGTTACTTTTATTTTTAGCAATAGCGGGTCTCGGCCACCGTACTAGAGTGATTCAAATCAATAAGGCTTAAATAAAATAAACGTTTAACTCAAATGACAACAGCTCCAGTTGGTGTGTTTTAGTATCAACAGGCTTCAGCTAAAGCATGAAGGTGAATTTCAGCTGTTTATCAGTCAGAAAACCCTCCTTGGACACGTCCACCTGGTATTTTAGCATTGTGATTTGTTCCTAAACATGTTTGTCATAAACTGATGACGGTGGATTGTCAGACTTACACAAAATGAACTCCAAGTCATCATCTGTGCACATTTTGAGTTGGGTCACAAGCCTTTAAAAGTCTTGGACTCTGGCCGCTCTATGGCGCAGTGGGTTAAGCAGCGGCTCATATACTGAGGCTACAGTCCTGCAGCGGTCGCAAATTCGAATCCCGGCCTGCGCACCTTTGCTGCATGTCATCCCCGATCTCTCTCTCTACCCCTTTCATATCTGCAGCTTGAATAAAGGGCCACTAGAGCCCAAAAAAATCTTAAAAAAAAAAAAAAAAAGTCTTGGACTCCTGGGAGACTGATTTTAAAGTGAAATAAATAAACAAGTGAGAATAATCTGAACTCTGTCAACACAGATATTTCATTTACGATTCAGTTAAATGGATATTATAGTCAGTTTTCACACATGTTCTTGACAAGACATTCATACGTATCAGAGGGCGTCTTTATATATGAGCATTTGTTTGTTTCAGGGGACATTCATTTTCTAAGAGCAGGAGAGCTGGGACGGGTCAGAGGTCAGAGATCAGGATCAGAGCTGGGCAAGTTTGACGTCAGCCCTGTCTTATCAGAGAATAATTGTCCTTTAAAGTAATCAAATGTTAAGTTACAGTTTAAAAAAGGAAAGTCTGACCCTAGAAAATATAATTTAAATAAAAACTTTTGCTAAGTTCTATTTCCCCACACGTAAAAAGTGTTTGTCCTCCAAACCTCCGAATCAGAAATATAAATGTGATGATTGTAACTGACGAGCATGTGTCTTCAGATGTCATGAACTTAATCCTCATTACCCACAGATTTAAATGTATAACAAATATCTATTTGTATATTTAGATAAATGATCTTAATTTACATAAATACCTGTGCCCTAAATCATAACACAAGCATGTCTTTGATCTTAATCTGCATTATTTGGCATTTGTTCAATTATCCCTATCTGGATGATCATTGCAATTGTACCAAATTTCTTCTAGTGGCTGTATTGATAACGTGGTAGTGGTAATGATAATGATAATATTGATTTAAGTACTTTGATCCCCTTCTTGTAGAGCTAGAGATGAGAAGACGAGAGGATGAATACAGATTCACAAGTAAGTGACTGACCTCTTCGCTGCTATCTGCCTGACCTGCTTCCTCTTATCACCAACTACAAGTCACAACACTTGATCAGCCGTTTTCGTCGTTGCACAAATGCCAAAGTGTACAGATCGCAGCGACTCCTCTTTTTCAGTGAGGTGTTTGTTTTTAAATGACATGCGTAATGTCAGGCCTTCTCTAAAGAATTCAACTATGAATCCGTTGACCCGTTAAAATCCTTCAAGACGCTTCAGGTGATGCTCATAGCGTTTTTCAGCGTTGATTAATTATCATCATCTTTTTTATTGTTTGTTAAAATAATCTTTAGAAAAGGATGCAATACAATCGATTGTGACAATGTTGGACTTGCTAGTGGTGATATACAGGTAAGCATTTGTAGTGCCGGTGGCCAGCTGATCTGTCACAAGAGCCTTTCTGCGCGGCCCGACCTGAAAAAAAAAAAAATACCTGTCAATCATCCACCGACACCTGACCTGGCTCATTTTGCGAGATTGCCCTAATCATGTGACACTTTTACGATCCCATTTTCTCCGGGTATTTTTCTTCTCTCCCCATCACCGTGCTTCTTATAGGTCAGCTGTCCATCAAGGTACTTTTTGTAGGACTGTTTTTAGCGATAACTGGAAGTCAAAGTATTGGAGAAGTTGCAGCTTCTCCTCTTTGTTGTGATGCTAGCCTGACAGCCTATGGTATGAGCTGTGTTTGCACATTTACAGCTTTGTTGGAATGTTTTTTGCTCTTTTTCATGTCACTTATCTACCCAGGATCCCTCACACTGGGATATTCTATCTATTCAGCTCACTCGGCCCACAAGACCTTTTGGTTATGGGTCAGTTTGACTGACTGGACACACTGGGAAAAAAAAGAAAGAAGGCAGCTTTGTGACCTATATTTAGACCCCTTACTATTTTCAGTCGTCCTCATTTAGAAAATCCTCCCCGACTCTCACCGGGGCGCACATATTTATAGCTCTTACATGGAAGCTGTTACTGAGCTAAAAGAGACTCACAACAGTCGTTTGTCACAACTGCTCGTCTTGCTTTTGGGCTACGAGGCTAATTGTGTTTGACTTGTGTTTGCAGAGCTGCTGCAGATAGCAGGCATCAGTCCTCATGGAAACGCTCTCGGAGCATCCATGCAGCAGCAGGCCAGTCAGCAGGCTCCTCAGGAGAAGCGGGGCGGGGAGGTCCTGGATTCCACACACGCTGAAATCAAACTGGAGAAGAGCAACATCATACTTCTGGGTCCAACTGGGTCAGGTTAGTGTTTGCTTAACAAATCCCTACACCTTCCCTAAACAGTCCTGGATGTACCTGGAAGGTTGTTTCACCACCGGTCACTTCTCACTTTCTCAGGAAAAACACTGTTGGCGCAGACGCTGGCACGATGTCTGGATGTTCCTTTTGCAATTTGCGATTGCACAACTCTCACTCAGGCTGGATACGTGGGAGAAGACATCGAGTCAGTGATTGCCAAACTTCTCCAGGATGCCAACTACTCAGTGGATAAGGCTCAGCAAGGTGGGTTGAGGGGCTAAATTTAACACCGGGGTCGTTTCCAGTATCAACGCATGTTAAGTAACATCCCGGCTCTTCTACAAGAGCAGACGCATTCAAACGAGCCTGTGTGTTACACAACCATGCGCTCATTTCCTCCCTCACTATACCTTTTATACATGAACACACAACAGTGGTGATATGAGGACCTGCCTCTCCGCAACCTTCCTGCAATACTTGAGTCCAGCGCGTCGCTCGTACTTCTGTTTACAGATTTCTCTGCAAGTGCACAACGCCTGCCGTTAGCCTGCCGTTAGCCTGCCGTCTCCGCTGGTTTCCTTCACAGCGCCACTATCAGGCCCGGCTTGTATTTGACAGCGTCTTCAGGCCCGTTGAGTCCCCCTCATATGGACAACCACGTTTACTGAGGCGTTTCCGTCTTTACGAAGAACGTTTTGTCTTCGTATGGATGCAGGAGGAGTACTGAGATGTGTAACACCCCTGTTGTCCCGTCCTCTGTCTGCGCAGGTATTGTGTTCCTGGACGAGGTGGACAAGATCGGCAGCGTGCCAGGAATCCACCAGCTCAGAGATGTGGGTGGAGAGGGAGTCCAGCAGGTCAGTGTTCATGCAGAGCTACTCAGAGTGAAAACTTTTCTGCAGCACGTCATTGATTTATTTTTGCTTATTCCGTTTCTCGTCCAGGGTTTGCTGAAACTCCTGGAGGGTACAATTGTCAACGTTCCTGAGAAAAACTCCAGGAAACTCAGGGGTGAAACGGTCCAAGTGGACACAACAAACATCTTGTTTGTTGCATCAGGCGCCTTCAACGGCCTTGATAGGATCATAAGCAGAAGAAAGAATGAGAAGGTGAGGCAGAGCCTGCTCGTACGTACGGCGTAGCAGCAGGTCTTTAACTCGGACTCATCCCTGCACGTCCTGTCTCTCCAGTATCTGGGTTTTGGAACCCCCTCTAACCTGGGGAAAGGGCGCCGTGCAGCCGCCGCCGCAGACCTGGCCAACAGCAGCGGTGAGACGGACACGGTGGCGGAGATCGAGGAGAAGGACCGGCTGCTGAAGCACGTCGAAGCCCGGGACCTGATCGAGTTCGGGATGATCCCGGAGTTCGTCGGCCGTCTTCCCGTCGTGGTACCTCTGCACAGCCTGGACGAAGACACGCTGGTCCGCATCCTGACTGAACCACGCAACGCCGTGGTGC
Organism: Cololabis saira; assembly: GCF_033807715.1. Lineage (NCBI taxonomy): Eukaryota > Metazoa > Chordata > Actinopteri > Beloniformes > Belonidae > Cololabis > Cololabis saira. The sequence continues at coordinate 33,239,282 of NC_084591.1, forward strand.
CCCAGTACCAGGCCCTGTTCAGCATGGACAAAGTAAGGGTCCAGAAAAACCCCGGCGCGGTGGGGGAGGGGTCCCAGCGTTTACACCTTCATAGGATATGTGTCCATGGGTATCGTTTGTTTGGACCCGTAGACTTGAAATTAATATTTGGTGCTTTTTTTTTTTTGTTTTTTCTTTAAATTTCAGTGTGAACTCAATGTGACCCAAGATGCCTTGAGAGCCATCGCCAGAATGGCGTTGGAGAGGAAGACTGGAGCTCGTGGGCTCAGATCCATTATGGTTTGTTACATATCAGACTTTTTAAATTGCTCTTCTTACTTTTTTGTATTTTATGATAGTAATAAAAATGTCCCCCGATGTAGGAAAAACTGCTCCTGGAGCCCATGTTTGAGGTGCCGCATTCAGATATCATGGCTGTTGAACTGAGCAAAGATGTCGTCCAGGGGAAGTCACAGGCCAGATACATCAGGTCAGCATCTCCCTCTTCACGTACCAAGGTTTTATATATCTGGAAATGTAAAAAAAAAAGTACAGTCCTCATGTCTCTAAATGAGGTTAACCCTTTATAGGGCAGTCAGACTGATACTGGAAACCTATTAACATTATCACATTTCTCTGTAATAACCATAAACGTAGTTCTGCTGAAATTACCAAGCAACGCCACACAAGAACCTGTGGCATATTACGCTGTTGTTTATGTAAGGAAAAGCTAAAATGCTAAATCAGTGAGTGAAAAACAAAGTTTGCTCTCATTATTAAGATTTTCAGGAGTTTTTCTAACACCGTGAAAAGGGAAAAGGATATCAGCAGTAGGGGTGTAACAATATATCGTGCCACGAAATTTCACGATACAAAAATGTCACGATACGTGTCGTGGAGGTGACAAACTCTATCACGATATTGGGTTATTAATATTAATCTATTGTGTTGACTAGTAACGTGCATCCGACCACGCGTGCCGACTAGGCATGGGACGATATGAAAATTTCATATCACGATATTAGTGGACAAAAATATCACGATTACGATATTATCACGATATTAGCGTGTCGCTTATAAAATTCTTAAACTGCAAGGAAAAACACTAACCGTGGATCCACTGGTTCCTTCAGAACATTTATTCTCAAATCATTCTCAACACAGTGACACTTGAGGTAGAGAACAAATAGTGTACTGTAAATGTTATGCATTACAAAGTGTAAACTATAGTACCGGTACTTATTTGAACTTTCTTTTTTTGTAAGAAAATACTTCCCTGAGAGTTGAAATAAATAAGTGACAAATAGAAATAAAATGACAAAGTAGAGCCAAATGCACACTGATTGTATTACTCTCTGAAACTTTAACAGTGGCTGGCTGCCTGCTACTTAGTACGGCTCTCTGGAAAAATAATAAAATAAAGGCACTGCTCTGTAGTATACAAAACAAAAGCTGCATGGCCAACACAAAGATTGAGTGAAAATAAAGTGCCACTGTAGTCAAATGCACACGGATTGTACTACTCTCTGAAAAAATATTAAATAAATAATAATAATAAATAATATTAATAAAATACATGAAAAAAAATAACACTGGCTTCTACCTGGCTGGTAGCCTTGTGTGACAAAAAAAAATAAAAATTTGGCGATAATTACAGTACCCCACGATAACGTTATCGCGGCCGTTTTTTATCGCGATATACGATAATATCGTATATCGCCCCATGCCTAGTGCCGACCGCGCCTCAACCCGCGGACCATAATTTTACTCCACTCAGAAGAAACTAGTACCGTTTTGCGGTCCTGATCACGGGACTCTTGGGGGTTTTGAGCTCTGAACTTTTACTTATGTAAGGCTGGTGTAGAGTTAAGCCTTACCTTATTAAATTAAACCTTTTTGGGGTCGTGAGTAGGATAAACACGGGGACAACTTCTGCTGAGTTCCAGTGTACTTTAATGTCCCTCAACAGTGTAGGATTTTAGAACATCAACACAGCACCTAGTGCCGTACTGTGGCGTATCACTCCGCCCAATCTAAAACAGACTAATCACTACAGATAAACTGACTAGTGTCATTATAGTCCCTGATTTACATCAGAATATAAAGAATATATTTATAAAATAATGAACCCTGAATTACCAAAATAACCTTCTTAACAAAAATAAATCTCCTCTTACACTTATAAGGTGAGCATGAATCAATCTTTTTTATGATGTAAAATTGTATGTATTTATTTACTTTTATTTATTTAATTTTAGTTGTTAAATTTCTGGAAAAGAAAAAAGTCAAATCATACATGAGAGAAACTATTCAGTTTGTGGCAAAATATTTGTACTTGTATGAAACTGAAGATGCATAATGCAAACCTGACATTTACTTTTAGTTCAGTTTGTGGAAAATGGTTGGCCTGGCTTTCTCTTTAAAACTTAAACAGTTATAAAGCATTACAAACTGTAACAATAGGGCAAACACACAGCATTGTTTTGTATTTTGTGTCTTTCAAATTAAAGACAATTTTTTCCAGTCATATATTCCTCATTCAAGGATTTAAAAAAATGCTGCTATATCGTATCGTTATCGTGACCTCAATATCTTGTATCGTACCGTATCATGAGATTAGTGTATCGTTACACCCCTAATCAGCAGTGATCTTTGAGAAGCAACTCCTGCTGTCTAACAAAAAACTCCACCTCATACTCCCTGGGCCTCAGTTACCGTGTTGATTAATAGACATTTAGACGCACCATCTTAGTCCTGAGTGAGGTGATTCTGCCCTCGGTCTAAAAGACGTGTTTGAGCTGAAAAGGGGCAGACCTTCTTTTTCATGACTGCGTAGGAGAGATTTTTGAAACCTGGCTGTCTGAGTGTCCGTAGTCATGTGGTCTGAGACTTGAACCGTCGCTTCTGTTTGACTTTCAGAGCCCCGGCGAAAGAAGCGGCCGAAGAGGAGTACGACTCCGGCATCGAGGAGGAAAACTGGCCTCGGCAGGCAGACGCTGCTAACAACTGAACCTCGCGACACGTCTCACCAGAAGTCTACGCCGCCTGAACCGTTAGATTACCGGGAACCCTTTTTGGATACCATTTTTGGTATAAAGTATTTTATTATAGCGTCTGACAGATAAAGTGAGGACATCCGGGAAGGGCTTTTCATGGTTAGGAGAGAGTAACAACCTTCGGGTCCCTTGCACCGTGAGATTTCTCTGGTGGTGCACTCCCACTGTGGACCTTTATGACATATTTCAATCTCTGAGGATTGTTAACATTTTATCTATATAAAGATAATGCAATTTTATTCATAAAAAAAAAAGGTATTTGTAGTTAGTTTTCTCTCTTTTGTGGTTATGGGCTGCGATGGAAAGGGAAACAAGAGGAAATTGTGGGATCATACCGTACACTTGAAAACGAGGGGTGCTGAAGAGACGCGATGTGACCATGTGAAGAGATGCCCTCCGTCGCCAGGGCAACATATTCCACGAGCACATCGATATTTTGATGTTTCCTTCTTTACCGCCGTTGTAATAACGGCGCACACAGTGAAATCGGTTGTAAATGTTTAGCTACACTGCACAGGTAGCATTCCTAAGCAGTTTGTATGACATGACCTCTAATCAGGAGTAAAACACACCAGCAAACCAATCAGCAGGTGAGGAGGAAGGTAGTGACCTTTTAAACGGCCAGAACGGTTATTTTAGTGTCCGGCTCTTTCTTTTAGTCCACTCTTTAGATATGTTCACTTGTATCTGAGGATCAGAGGGCTGCGTCCCGGCTAGCTACACCTACTAACTGTCAGGTGGTGATGAAATACCCCCCTTTTCTTTTAGCTATGTTTCCTAGTAGCTGTATTATTTAAAAGAAATGAATCCCCATAAATTGGATATTTAACTTTAGTTTTCCATGTTCAAACAGCCGTTTCTGTTGAACGGGGCTTCTCCTGAAACATATTTTATTTCCTGCGCAGTGTCACGTCACCTTCAGTGTTTTACCCCCCCCTCAGTACAGGTGTGTCATCCAGGCTGGGCTAAGACGCGCCCCGCCCAACCTCGCTGCTGTGCTCCTTCAGTTGCTGATTGTGTCGGAAAATTAGATAAAACTCAATTTGTTCTACCTGCTTTTAAGTTTCTTTATTAAAATTTCAAACTGCCTTTCTATTATCAGAGGTCTGTTACAGGAACCTGTAGACGCCCCACCACCTTCTAATGCTTGTGAAATTAAAACTTATTGTGATTGTTTAAATATATAAATAAATGTATATCTGTATAAACCTGTGTTTTCTTTGTTTGCCTGTTGACATGCACACGGAGCAGGATCTGAGTAGATTAAAGGTTTCTACGAACACAGACATCACTACCATTAATCCTCCCTCCGCATTTACGCAACCGTTAATCTCTGTAAAGTATCCACTGTTATTCGTCTCGTGACACCTCAGCATTTTCCTAATCCCTTCTCCAGTCTACGTGGAAATGACAATGAAAAACAGACCGACATAAACGTGACTGTTATTAAAAAATTAAAACAAAAAGGGAAGAGAAACCCACAACAGATGATTAGAAGAATATTGAAGAAAAGCTTGATAAAATGTTTGTTCATAGTAATGAAAGAATGAAACACTGAATATAGTTACGGTATGTTGAAATATGTTATATCAACATATGTAATATCAACACTTAAATACGTAAAATAATAATCTTGCACGTGTTAAGAATATTAAGAAGTCTTATTTGTAAGGGACGTGCGTGCGCTGGATTACACTGTCTGATTGTAGACGCACCGTCTGTGACGTCACAGGCTTACAGATGAAGAGGATCATATCGCAAGTTGATGTTTGTGTCATTTGTTTACTCCACACCTCACCGGTTCAGAGGACAAAGGCTGCCTGAGGTAAGAAATGATGCACCCTGACAAAGTTGCTTTTGTCTAGAAACTCCGATTTCAGTTGTACTTTGCTGAGCATTTAAATGGCGTCCCGCAGTGACAGAAGCTCGTTATTCTGCTGTTGCAGGTTGGTTGTCAAAGTCCTTCAGTGGTGATGAACGTGTTGGAGGACGTGGAGTTTCAGACCCCCGTAGGGCCACTGGGGGTCCCAGAAAAGGTCCCGGCGGCTCCAGACGTGGCTCAACTGGACTGCCAAAAGATACTGCAGGAAACCGAGGTCCATCTTTCATTCAGCTTTAATTCCAGGACTTGTTTGCATGTGGAGACTCATCCAGTTTCTGATCAGTTTCTGTCAGATGTTTTTTTTTTCTTTACGCTTTGAGTACTGGACCACAAGGGCAGCTTCATGTCACTTTGGACTGGATTGTCACAAATAGTTTAAAAAATGAAAAGATGGCTGGCTGAAGCACACTGGGCAGCTTCTGGTTCATTATGTCAACATAGCTTATTGACACCAGCACTACCATAGTTGATGTTAGTTGTATATTAACATAGTAAAGTAATAGTAATATGAGTTTATGTACATGGGTGGCAGTGGTCTGGATGATGAGGTGGTAATCTTCCAGTTGGAAGACTGGACCCCAAAGTACTGACACCTAGTACATTACTTTCAATATGCACATTGATGTGTGACTGGTGCTGTGTATGTGATTTAAATCACTTTATAGAGCCCAGAGAGTGTTGAGAAATATACACAAGTGACTATGTACCAGTGTGGACTCTCCTGCTGTGGAAAAGGCCTAAAGATGTAAAATCTTTAGGCCTTAAAATCTGTTTTCTTTCCTTTTTCTGCAGTATGGATTCAATCTGGAGAGATGGATTTTAAGTCGGTATCAGCCGGCCGCATCCTGCCCACCGTACTGGCAGATGTTTAGCAGCCCTCGGGGGAGTCGCATCCACAGCCCTCAGGGGAGTCGCATCCACAGCCCTCAGGGGAGTCGCATCCACAGCCCTCAGGGGAGTCGCATCCACAGCCCTCAGGGGAGTCGCATCCACAGCCCTCAGGGGAGTCGCATCCACAGGAGCAGCGACCTGTGGACCCCCGGACCTCGGCCTCGCAGCCACAGCCTGACTTCTGCAGACACCTGCAAGCTGCACCACCGCACCGTCAAGTTCCTATTATCCGACTCAGATGAAGAGGATGGTTACTGCGAGGCCAATGCAAGGTCCTCCGTCAAGGTTGCACCTCACTGTGTCAACTGCAGAGAGCGGCCCCGGAGCGCTGCGCCCAGAGACCCCGTCTCCAGGATTAAAGACATGCACTTTGGTCATCCGACTCACCGCTCCAGGTCCAACTCGACTGAGAGGCTCTCGGGCCACAGACCCACTTCTTGTCTCCCAGATTGGAGACCGCCGCTGCGCGTTCTGGACCAGCACCGGTCACAGCAGGCCAGTCCGCTCCCCGACCGCCAGAAGAACGGCAAGAAGAGGCAGCGCACGCTGGGCTCGGTGGGCAGGAAGTACTCCCTAAACACGCCCCCTGCTGGTGTTTCTCCAGCAAAGCTGCAGCAGCGGCCCTCCTCTGCAGGGCCCGCTGTCAAAAATCGCAGGAAAAAGGTCACTTTCTTTGAGACGAGCATGCAGCATTTCACTTTTGTTAAGTATCTGCATTTTTACGGTCTGGTTTCCTCATCAGGTCTTGAGGAGCACCGGCTCCAGTGGAGTTTTTCTCGACTCTACAGCAGAGCTCCTGACAGCCCTCACCCGGGAGGAGAGGGAGCTGCTAGAAACCATCACTGCGAAAGGTTATTCGCTGCGCACGGCTATTCTAGCGCTGCAGAAGACAGGCTACCAGAGCCCAGAGAAGGTAGGGTCCCAGTCAGCTGACGACCTAACAAACCCCAACATTTGATTTGAGAAATCTTCTTAATCTGTGATGTAACATATGTATGGATACACAGGTCCAGAGGTATTAGACAATGAGAGTTTAAGGATTTTGGCTTAAACACCACAACGGATGGGAGTGAAGACACTGAGCATTCATTTAAGAGGTTAAAGATGCATCCTCAGAAGTTTGGTAAATTCCCTTGTTGCTTCAAGGAAAAGAAATTTAAAAAAATTAAAAAAAAAAACCACACCATTAGAGCTATCAAAAACTTAAATCAACAGTTTGGGACGTTCTTAAAAAGACAGCAAAAGGCCTGAAAGACAACAGCTGATTGCAGGAAGGGTAAACGGTTTACATCAAGGTGTAAAACCCCGGTAACATTCAAGGACATGACCGCTAGATTAGACGAGGTCAGGAAAAAAATAAAATAAAAGCCTCCATGTTCTGAAACTCAGAATGATGGCAAAGCAACTGGTGATCCTAAGACCACGTGATGCGCATGGCTGCCGGCGGGTCGGGCTCACTGGTGTTGGATGCGACAGGAGCAGCCCGATGAATGACACAAATTTGTTCATATTCAGGACACCACTGCTGAGGGAAGATGGATGATAACGGGAAACTTATCTAAAATTAGAGTTTTAACGTTTAAGAAAAGGAATATTCAGATGTCTGAGCTCAACCCAACAGCAGGATTTTACGTCGCTGAAGGTCACTGCAGATCAGTCACCTTTGACCCCTGTAAGCGGAGACACTTTGCTTGAAACGACAAATTCCTACATGCTGTTTAAAAAAGGTAAAACCCTAAAACCTCATTGTCCAGATACGCCTGGACCCAACTGTCTTGACACCAAGACTGGCATCAAGGACATGTATTCATGATCATCACAGACCAACGGGAGCATGTAACCTGCAGTTCAGGCTTCATCACTGCATTTCCCCCGTTAGGTTCTGAAGTACCTGGTTTCCAGCGACCGCCTCTGTCAGCTGGGTTATGATGAAATACAGGTGGAGGAAGCTTTGGAAATGTTTCAAAACTGCGAGAGCAAGGTGAGTCCAGCTTGTTCAAGCAACCGCACCCTTGGTTCGCCATCCTGATTCGTATTACTAACACTTGATACGTGTTTCAGGCTGCCGAGTTCCTGCACCTGCTGACACAGTTTAACGAGATGGGTTTCCAGCAGAGCGCAATCAAAGAAGTCCTGCTTGTTCATGAAAACCACCGGGAACGGGCCCTTGAGGAGCTCATGACGCGGATGGCTTAGAGAAGCCCCCCCCCCCCCCCACGTAAGAGAGATGGATTCAACACTAAACATGTGCTGCCTTCTGACTTGGATTCACTTGATGTTAAAAATGAAAGATCAAAAATGTTCAAAAAAAGGTTAAATGAGTCAGAAAAAAAAAATCCCTTAGGTTAACTTTTAAACTGTTTATTTACAACACGTTAAAAAAGTGACTCCATATTTAGTCATGAAGTGAAAACGTAGCTGTCATTCCAGCTCAGAGTTGATCATTGAGTATTAAAGTAAAGTACCGCCCCCGCATGAAGCTCATAACCTTCAAACAAAAGCTGAAACTTTGAAAGGAAAAGTAGAATGCCCAAGTATGAGACAACCACATAAATATATACACAGCAGAGGTAAATGTAGTTAAAAAAAAAAAAAGATATACTAGTGCAAAGACTAGATAAAAGTATTCTATAAACTGGGCTGCAAAAAAAAAAAAAAAAAAAAAAAGTCAAAATATGTACTTTTTTGTAGTCATTTACACTGAAGCTCATTATTCCTCTTGGCAGAGTATCAGCTGTGCAGGACCGTCCCGGTCTGTCCCGGTCCGTCCCCAGTGTCAGGTCGGCTCCCCCAAACCCTCACTGGTGGCTGACGGTGGAGTTCAGAACCCCCAACTTCACGGTGGATTTCGACGCCTTTGCAAGGTCTCTCTGAAGAAAAGAACGATCTTCATTAGCAACGCACTGTGTTAGAGATGGGGTAGAAAACAAAACATTATATATAATAGAATATTGACACCAGATACTTCTGCATTTAGCGCCGCGTGTTTGAGTCTTGCATTATCGTTGTTATTTTAAAAATCACATCCACATTTCTGCTCAATAAAGATTGTGCATCAAGCTGCATCACGTTGGTATGCGTGTTTGTTTCGGCTGCTCCGCCTCGCAGGTAGTCAACAAAACACTCAAACAAACCCAGCTAAAGGTTGACCAATTAACCATCCCACTCATCTCTCATTTTGGAGGGACAGATGTGTGTTTTATTGGAATTAGACCATTTTCTTCACAAAACTGTCCAAAAAGCAAAAAAGATTTTTTTCATTAAAAAGGAAAATCTTTTATTTCAGAAGCAAAGTTCATGTTAGAATAAAACTCTTAAGCTCTTTTTGCACTAGTATCGCTTCTCCTCGGTTCTACCCGCCACGGCCCCATTTTGCGCTTTCGCACTAGGGCTGAGACGGGTAGAGCCGCTCCAAGTCGATACTTTTTCTGTAACCATTTCAGCGAGGTTCTATAGCGGGCTGAGCCGGGACTATTTCTGACGTCACCACCCTCCGCGCCTCTGATTGGTCGGGGGACGGGGCCGTCAGACGTTTGAATCAGGAAGCAGGAGTCAGAGCGAGAGCTACCCGCGGCTCGCAGCGATTTTATTATAAAGCGCAAAACGTCTGTTTGGTGATCCAACTCTGAGGTGCAGATGTTCATAAACCTGGTGGCTGAGGAGAGACTTAAAAAAGGGATGTAGACGGGCTGTTTTTTTCTCAGCCGCTCGCGGCTCCAGCTGATTTCTGATCAGCGGCGACATGAACAAAGCGGTTGCGCAATCGAGTACGTCACAGCAGCTTCACCCCAACCTGCCCACTTCTCCCCTGGCAGTGCGAAAACACACGGGGACAAACGGGAAGAGCTGCGACGAGCCGAGCCGGGCTAAGGTGGTACTAATGCAAAAGCGCCATTAGAAATGGGCCGGGGTCCATTCTTGGACTGTACGGGTGTAATCCGTCATTAGGGACTGAGACAGGAGAATAAAAGGCAGTTTTAAATGAGAGCAGGAGTCATTTTCTTGCAGATGGACAGACAAACAGTCGTCACTGAAACACTTTTCATGCCGTCTTGGTCCCTAATGATTGTTAACTCCTTAATCTGTCTGGGTAGTGACGCCTCAGGGAAGTTCCTCCAACATAATCTGATTTTTTTTTTAGTTCCACCTCAGACACCAGAATAATCTTAAGAAAGGACGTGTTTTCCTTTCAAAATGTAGTCGATCAGACACGTGAAACTGCCATTACCGTAAATTCAGTATAAGAGCCGGCGATGTTAAAGGTGTGATCTTTAGCGTCCTGAGTCCTTGGCGTGCCACAGTGAGTGTTCCTGTTAAGGTGGGAGATGTTTTCCTTGTTTCGGTCTAGTGCACGTGGCGTCTTTCCAGGACCGGGGGTCCGCAGGCCGGGACCCTACACAACAAACCGGGCTGATTGATCTTTTCTTCAGACATGAATTAGAGGATCATTTGAAACAAAAACCACACGACTGGTCCGACCTCGGTCTGATCAGTCAAAGACAGCAGTGAGGAGTACCTTGCTGGCAGACAGTGGCGGTTTCTGCCCCAACGACTGGCACGGGGTCCCGCCGAGGCCTGAACTCAGAAAGCTGTTTGGAGTGGAGATGGCTGAAGTGCTGTTGAACTAGTTGGACCAAAACAAAAGTAAAGTGAGCCGACCTTCAGGTGCAGAGACACGGGCGTAACACTGATAAACGAAGCAGCAGAGGGGTCTCACCTTCCTGACCTTCCCTGGGGTGGGGGGCCCCATCAGTCGCCGCTTGGTTGGCGTCTTCATCACTGTCCCATACAGCATATCCTCTTGCGTTTGCCTGGTTTTCTTCAGTTGCTGTTTAGACAGAAAACAAATATCACTGACAACACTTTCGGGAGGAAACCGATGCATTTTAATTAAAATGGTGGCGTAGCGTACTCGTTCAAGCTTCTCTTTCTCCTTGTCGTCGTGGTGCTGCTCCCACTGATGCTGCACGTACTCAAGAAACTTCTGGCCGGCCACCAGGAACTCCTTGTCATGCTCCTGTTCCCAAGCGTCGATCTGGACCTTCAGGCTTTTCTCCAACTGAGGAAACATTTGCAACTCGTTTACACCTGCGAGACATCACTTTCCCACCTGCAGAACGAGTCATTCGGGCTCTGGTGCGCGTCGACCACAAAAACGGGGCTCATGTCTTAAGATTCACGCTCAGATTTATCTGATGTGCCATGAAGCGTATCAATACCTTGCAAATATAATTGTATTGTTTGACCTCCTCAGTACACGTGTGACGCTCCACGTGAAGCACGCGTTTCACCCAAATGTTTGGGATCCCTTTAAGGATCTGGTTGGCTCACACCTCCGTTGAATCTTCATCCAACAGGACAGACACTTCAGAAATCCCCAATAACTTCATGATTATCCAGATCAAAGACTGTTTTTAATTTAAGATGAACCCTGCAGGCTACCAGCAACAAAAACAACCAAAGTGCAAAAATTATTTAGAGATGGGGGCGGGTAGTTTAGTGGCTACGAGGTGGGTTTGGGTCTGGAAGACCCAGGTATGAACCACCTTGGGCCCCTGAGCAAGGCCTTAACCCTAATTGCTCCATGGTGCATGTGTCTCAGATGTAAGTCGCTTTGGAGAAAAGCATCTACTAAATGACAGTAGTAGATTGAAGGAATTAAATGTATTTTTTCCAGGGGAGTGTGCTTGAGGACGGTCAAATTCAGAGTCGGGCTGTGCTCATGGGAGCTTTGGTGGCAAGCTCGGGAGTCTGATCCCACACATCCTCGGTCTCTGGACTTCAGGTCCGCCTTTAAATAAATCCCATGAGAACTGATAAATATATCCACACATGTCCTCACCTTCGGCAAGCTTTTCTGCAGGTCGGTTCTTTGCTTTTCTTCCTTCAGAAGGTTCCCACCTCTGTTGTTGAACCTTAAAGGGTCATTAGCCTTTTTCTGTGATGGGAACAGCACATTTACATGTCAGATTAAATAAAGAACGCTGCCTCAGCGGGTTCACAAGAACAATACTCACGTCAAGCTCCAAGAACAAGGTCCAGTTATCCTGCCATTTAGTGACACCCTCAAAGAGCTCCTTGTGGTCCTCATGGTACTTTTTCAGGCGACTGACCTCAGCCTCATGCAGGTTGAGAAGCTCCTCTGTGAAATCCTCTGTAACATGCAAACATGCATTGAGCTCCTCCCTTTTTCTGTCAAACTATCATCATATGAGTTAGTAAAGCCTGAGTTATGGTTCTGCTTCAAAACGACGCCGTGCCTACGCCGTCACCGTCGTGAACCCTTCGGACTTCTCCGTCACTCCATTTCGCCGCGGTGCTGTACCCCCCGTGAACGCTAATTTGCGATCTTTTCCTGAATGGTTTATCCGACTTTTTCTGGTCACAGTGAATCAAAGAGATAAGGACAACTACGGTGCGCAAAAAAAAACCAAAAAAAAAACCACATACACGAAGAAAAGAGCGCTGAAAGTTCACGACTGCTTCAAACCGGAAATGTGTTGCTTCCGAGCGAACCAATCACAGCCCTCTCGTCTGCGTCGCCTCGACGCGTAGTTACAATTTTTGGGAGGTACGCGTCAGTGACAGCGTGTGGTACGCGTTGACGCGTACCCTACCGCGTAGGCACTGCCTTGTTTGACGCAGAACTATAACTCAGCCTTAAGTAAACACCAAGTCACCATCATGATATGAAACAAAGGCTTGTTGCTGCTCATTGCTGCAGAAGCATCTTTTCCACAAGAGAGCGATCTCTGCTCTTATGGTCTCCGTGAAGCTCCTCAAGCTCTGCATTTTCAGCAGCTCTAGACGCCGGAGTTCAGCCTGGAGCTGCAAAAATACACATTACCACAACTAATCATGAAATGGTTCAGTGTGGAGGGCAGAACACTGCTTCACCTAAAATCAGTTATGAGTACAACTAACAACATCGTGTACTTACTGCCTCAATGTTTCTCTTCTTGGACTTGACCATGTGCTCGGAGAAGCCCTCCCTCTCCTCCTGGGGGACCTGAAGTCGGTCCCACAGCTCGCAGATCTTTGTGCGGAGACTCGAACACCGGAGCTCATTCTCAGCCTTGCTCTCTTGTAACTGGAAGGAGATGAGTTGCAGACTCAATGTTACACTGGAGACGAGCAAAAACAAAAAGTGAGTGGCGGAGCAAACTGACCTGAGTGAGGCGCAGCTTAAGAGCAGCTATGTTGTCATTCGACAGACAAAACGCCTCCTCGTCCTCGCACATGACATCCATTTCAAAACTCGTCTCTGGTGTTTGCTCCAGATCATCCATACAAACTTTGATCTCCTTTTTGATGGTCACAAATTCATCGTGACGACACTCCTGCAAAATAAAGATAGATCAGGAACCTGACAGGAAAACAAAAGTGAACATTCATGAAAAGAAGAACGCCAAGAGCACCTTCTCTTTGGCCAAATCATTGATATAGGCCTGATAGGCCTCCAGCTGCTTCAGCGTCGGGACAGCGCTCTGCTCGATGCTAAAGGGGGTAGTACACAGAATGCTGCACAGCTCCTGGTCTTTGGCCACCAGGCCTTTAAGCTCTTCCATTCTCTGCTTCTTGTGCTCCTTCATCACCTCCATACGGGTGCGGCAATTCCTCTCCGCCTGCAATATGGTGCAGCCATCCTCCTCCTGCAAAGAAATGTGAACGCTGAAAACCCAGAGGGCCTAAAACATTACACAAGCCCCTTTCAGGATTTAGGCAACAACACCTTCCAGAAGATGCTGAGTGTCCAATTGTTCTTTTTACACTAATTTAAAACATTTGTGGTACTCACAAGACGTACAATGGTCAGTATCTGCTTAGTTCTGTCTTTTTCTTTAAGTTTACCTCAAAAGGAGCGAGCTGAAGTTCGGTGCACAGAACACTCAGTTCCTTGTGGCAGGCCTGGATGCTTTTCAGCAATCGTTTCTTCAGCAACTCCTCTTCAGCAATCATGAGGTCCAGCAAATCCTGCAAGCAAAAGACAGCGGAGGAGACGGGAGAGAGAGATGGGTGTTAGCAAGAGCAAGAAGCTCGGCTTGGCTGATTTAACATCGACGTGGGACCCACTTTAATGTGTTTGTGGACGTCATTGGTTCTCTGGAGCCGCTGCTCCTCTGGGATCCCGATCTCCTCCCAGATATCCTGCAGCCGGACCAGAGCCCTGTTCAGGTAGGCGACGGACTCCGCTGCGTGGACCTCACTGGGGGGAAACACACGGACAGCTGCATTACAGGCATAGAGACTCAATCACAAGAAACATTAACGTTTAAAGTTTAAAATTCAGGCGGTATGAACCACGCCACGTTGCTCCTGGCGAAGGGTGACGTAATTACCACTTTTATCGCGTCCTAGACAGCATTAAACTAACACATTTGTGCTTTTATAGAGTCCTAGACAGCATTAAACTAACACATTTGTGCTTTTATCGGGTCCTAGACAGCATTAAACTCACACATTTGTGCTTTTATCGGGTCCTAGACAGCATTAAACTCACACATTTGTGCTTTTATCGGGTCCTAGACAGCATTAAACTCACACATTTGTGCTTTTATCGGGTCCTAGACAGCATTAAACTAACACATTTGTGCTTTTATCGCGTCCTAGACAGCATTAAACTAACACATTTGTGCTTTTATCGAGTCCTAGACAACATTAAACTAACACATTTGTGCTTTTATCGAGTCCTAGACAGCATTAAACTCACACATTTGTGCTTTTATCGAGTCCTAGACAGCATTAAACTAACACATTTGTGCTTTTATCGCGTCCTAGACAGCATTAAACTAACACATTTGTGCTTTTATCGCGTCCTAGAGCATTAAATAAGCAAGTAAATTGTATTTATATAACACATTTCACAGACAACGGAATGTCACAAGGTGCTTCACAAAAAAAATAAAACTATCAATAATAACACAAATAAAACACTACAATAAAAGTAGGAATACGATAAAAACAAGACATAAAAGATCCTAGAATAAAAGTACATAAAATCAACATGGTGGTCATAAAACAATCATCTCACTAATAATGCTTGGAGAAACGGTCGGGTTTTAAATTTGTTCTTAAAAGCATCGATGGAGTCCAGAGACAGCATTAAACTAACACATTTATACTTTTATCGCCTCCTACACAGCATTAAACTAACACATCTATGGTTAATCGCTGAATCATAGACTGACAGGAACCCTGCCCAGATATCTGGTACAAGCTGTGTCGCAGTTGAGTTTCCAGCCTTTTATCAACAATATAACAAAATACATCGGCCATGGAAAGTGTCAAGTACTAACCTCACTCTCATGTCGCCACCACGGACAACTCAGGAAAATTAGAAACTTTGTTTCTTGAAGAGACAGCGGCGTCTCAGCATAAAACAGAACAGCGCTGTGGCAGCTACGTCTGCAGGTGTCCGTTTGTCGAGCAGATTTCAAATTTGCACCGAAACAAACTCTGGGCGCTGATTGGTCGATTGAAGTGACGTCAGTGGGAGGAAGTTCCCCCTCCCGTTGCCGCTTCCTTCTTCTTCCCGGTCTTAGAGCGAGACCTCACTCACACATCAGGCACGTTAGCGCCACCAACAGGACAGGAAATGAAACGGAACATTGCAAAAAAGCCAAGTTTATTTGTATAGCACAATTCAACACAAGGTAATTCAAAGTGCTTTACATCAACATTAAAAGCGGCAAGACACAATTAAACAGTAAATAACAAATACAATGAAATAAAATGATAATAAAAGAGGTAAAATAATAAAAAGCACAAGTTGTTAAAAAGTAATTGAGCATTACAGCAGGTAGGTATTTAATTTAAGAGTGAACAGTAATGTTTTTGGGCCTGATTTAAAGGAGCTGACAGTTGGAGCAGACCTCAGGTCTACAGGAAGTTTGTTCCACCGGTGAGGAGCAGAATAACTGAACGCTGCCTCACCTTGCTTGGTTCTGGTTCTTGGGAACCACAACAAACCAGATCCAGATGAACCTCAGGGGTCTGGGAGCTTCATAGGAACTAACAGATCCAGCAGGTATTTTGATCCAAGACCATTCAGGTCTTTGTAGACCAGCAGTAAGATTTTAAACTCTGTACTTTGACTCACTGGAAGCCAGTGTAGCGATTTCATGACCGGTGTAATATGGTCCAGTTTCCTGGTGTTTGTAAGGACTCTGGTTAAAAAAGCAAAACTACGCTTTGCATTTCGGTTTCTTTCTTTCTCTCTTTCACACACACACACACACACACACACACACACACACACACACACACACACACACACACACACACACACACACACACACACACACACACACACACACCAGTCTGCTTGCAGCATATACACCATAACATTTTACAGTACTTTCAATTGCATTTCTTTGCCAGTTTCATCTTTCTACACCATCAACTGCTGAATGTTCTGTGTCTGTGAAGCTATACTGTAACTAACTTGGCGGCTAGGAAATGCTTCCTTACTGCCACCCTACCTGACCAGTTCCTTGTTATGGTTAAAGATATGTATAATAATTACTGCATGGCAGTGTGTCTGTTGCTGTTTCCTAACCTTCAGGATTTTAGGAAGGCTTCCAGCAACACAGTTTTATTTTGGAGGCCATAATGTGAGGCTGTGTTTCTCAAACACAACCTTGTTTTGTGTTTGCGTGTTTGTTTAAAGGTGGATATTAATACTCAGTTTATTTCAGTAATTTGAAAAGAAAAGTACAGCAGAAAATGTATTTACAATCATTGCACACATTGTGGTGGTAAAAACATTGCAACGTGTGAGTGTGTGTTTATTCTGCATACAGGAGTACTAATTCTTGCACAAACTGATTTTTAGAAAAAGTAAACAAATGCTCAGAAAAAAAACACACTGGGATTACAAATAAATAAATCAGGAAGCTGTTCCCCGATCAATGATGATACTGGCGCAAGTAGTAATTCCTGAGCACTTCTTCACTGAACTGATAGGTGAGCTTCTTCTTCACTTTTTTGATCTCTCCAGTTTTACCATAGTTCCTCAGAGCTCGAGCCATTTTTTGATAGGTCATTTTTTTGCGGTTTCCTTTCTGAATACCCCAGTGGATTGCCAGAGCTTCTTTGTGTTTTGTGGAGAACTGGAAGATGCCCTTGTCCTGGTCCACCCACCAGATACTGTCACTCATGTCTCCATTCCTAAGCAGGTCCAGGAGGAACTGATACAAGCGGATTTTCCTCTTAGCTGGATTAGAAAATAAACAATTTTTAGTGCTTTTATCCAATGTTTCCAGACTTTAGTGCAAACTTCATGCTAGGATTTCATGTCAGTGGAAGTTCTTGCACTTATAATACTCACTAGATTCTCTGTTGAAGGAGCGGTGATGGTCCTCACATTCATCTTCCCCCTCTGACACCTCCAGCGGGGGGCTGAGGGTTCTTTGGTGCTCCTCTGAGTAGAAATGTCCAGGTGAGGCTGCGGGCAGGTACTGGTAGCACAGGGACGGGGTGTAATATGGGATCTTTCGGGGAAATTTAAAGCATGCAATAACTTTTTTTTCTGTCATTCTTTTTTGTTTTGGTGTTACTGTCTTTTTGTTTTAACAGTGGCATTGTGCTTAAAAGAGGAAGTTGCTCTACCAAAATTAATTTCAGCAACATCCCGTGATGTGGACGACATTTCAGTGAAAACATGTAGGTCTGTCCACAACAACAGTAAACTGTAATGTCACAAACATTAGCAATGCTTCATATTTTCTTCACAGCAGTTTCTGAATGTACTGATTACTTTTCATTTAGTTGAAAGACAAAGTCAGAAGAAACTCATCATGCAGTGTTATAGACTGGTGTCTTCAGTGAGAAGTTAGTTTTTATAAGATCTTCCACTTTTTGCTTCATTACTAAAACCTGAATATCAGTGCCTAATGATACTTGACATCACACCACCTGTTATCAAAATTATTAAATGCATCCTCTTTTGTTGAGCAACTAGTGTAGTAATAGCTGACATAATGTTTTTTTCCATTAGTGCAAAATGTTGTTACTCAGGGCAAATCAGGTCAGGGCAAATATTTCCTTCTTCGGAAACGTTGTGTAAGCAGCGCGCACGTCAGCGTTTCCACCGATGTTGGATGTCTGTCATTCTTGTACCGTCATTACCGTGTGTAGATGGACTTACTTGTGATGGGAGGGAGAGGGGAGCGAGTGGGGGGTCCAGGTGGAGGTGCAGGGCCTCGCTGCTGTAGCGGAACGGCTGGAGCATCTGCTGAGGAGACACCGCCTGCAGCTCGGTCAGCTGATTCACGGGGGGGCTCTCAAAGTCTGACCCCTGGATTCGATCAGAGTGGAGGACCCATCTGTGGTCTGGGAAGTGACAAATGTTTACACCGTGTAACACAACATCATCTTTTCTTTTGTTGAGGAAATCCTGTTTTCTCACCTTCATAAATATCTCCCACACCACTCAGGTAGGGGTACAGGTCCAGAGGGGGCCGATAACTCTCATGCTCATTTGAAATAATTTCTTCTGATGCCTTTAGGAGAAACAAGTTATGTGTTTGTCAGAGACAGAACACCCTTCAGCTGTTTGAACATGTGACTATTCCTTTAATGTTTAATGTATTAAATAATGTGTTTCTGTAGCATTTAGATAAACATAAAAAGACAAGCCAAAAATAAATAATAAACTGCCAGCATTCACTATGCATGTGGATTAACTCCCTGTTAAACGTTACTCTCCACATCACTTCTGCATCGTTATCAAACTCAATAATCGTCTTCTTAGATATCCGATCAACTAAAATAAATATCCGATCATGTTACAGAGTTCGTGTAAACTGTCCACTAAACAGTAAAACAACAGAAACGTTTATCAACCACGACTCTCTTTATCCAGTAGCTAAAATCTGAAACAATAAAACAGTAACACTTACAGAAGATATGACAAAGGCATCCATCATGTAAACAAGACAGCATGAAAGTCTTGGCTCTTGAAGCTTGTGATAAAAGTTAACTTTTTCCTATTGCTTCACCGAGAAACACGCAACGCTGACAGACAAATGGGAAGTGAAAGTGAGAAATAAGCTAAACTGGACTTCATGCAGTCTGCATTCATATCATCCAGCTGACGACTCAATATAATTGGCTAGTTCCTGGTGGTGGGGAATCACACTTACACAGATTTCAAACAAAACAAACACGTTTTTATTTCTGTGTTCTTTAAACCATGGTTAAAATGGGTAAAAATTATTCTGGGCAAAGTTGATCTGTTAAACAGATGCCTGAAGGGCTGAAAGTTTTGATCACACCCTAAATTGTATTTTCAACTTTGCTTCATCTCGGGTGGTGGTATATGATTATAGGGAAAACAATGGCGTGAAACTCAAACTGTAACTTTTATTTTGTGTGGAGGTGCATGGCTTCACAAAGTCCCCTGTGTGTGTCTAGAGAGGGTCAAGACTTGTCTTTTACGCTTCACCGTGTCTGTCTCAAAAGCTCCCCAATATGATTGATTCACACAGGAATTTTTGTAGTTGCTGCACACAGGGCCTGAAACCAAAAGTGAAGTTTGGATTCAGACTTGTTCCCTTTTAGTTTAGCATTCTGGCCTCAATAGAGGAAGTACTGACCATGAGAATGAAACCAGCGAAAACATGGCTGAAGCAGAGTCTCTGTGCACTCCTGAGTTGTTTGTGTTGTTCAGTCAGGCTGCCGATTTCAGACACCATGCAAAAAACTGCAAAATGAATGAACTCTATTTATTTAACCCCAAAAAGGATACTCTCATGAATAATAAATGATATGGGAAAATCGATTATTTTAACTGTTTTTATATATATCTTGGAAATAAAACAAAGGTGGTGGAAATACAATGAAAGTTTTTTAACCTTCTAGAAAAAACACCAATCAGGACAAGTTGATTGGGTTGATGAGCAAGAGATCAATAACATGGTTGGTTATAGATCCAGAAACAACTCTGCTGCATGGGCCGAGGCTGAAAATGAATATTGGATGTGTGTGATCTCTAGGCCCTCTTACCTTCCTGCACTAATGCATCAATAACAACCACGGCGCTGGACACCACTGCACACAACACTTCCAGGAAAAAGAACATTTTGCTACTTTTTTTTTATTTGCTGAATCCACAAATTCAAATGTAAGCTCCACTGCTTAAAAACAACAAAAAAGTATGATCCAGAAATGTTACCACCCTCTCTAGTCCCGATTTCGACTTAAATGAAGTGAAAATTGTATTTGTTATCTCACAGATTAAAAGCTGGATTCTTTATTTCTTGATGGGGATCATGGATACAGCACCCTCGAGTGTAAAGAAGAAGAAGAGCTGTCTTGCTTGTTTAAACACTCACTTCAAAAGCCAGCATCTGCGATATGAGCTGTACTGATGCATGTGACATTGATAACTTTGAATTTCATGAACGTGACTTTTGCATTAATCCTGAATGGTGTGTCTGGGCGTCGGGAGCAGTACATGCTGACATTGAGAGAATGTCTTTTTGAGGGAAATCCTCGCTCATTTCCCCAAAACAATGTTAAATCAGCAATAATGTGAGAGTATAGTAAAAGAACTTGCATACTAAACTGCTCAACTGCTGAGGAGGAGAAATCTTATATCAAGAAAAGTAAAGTATTTCACATTCAAAACCAAATAATTCCAGAGAGCAGCAGTGTTGATAAAAGAGAAATGCCCATGACCCAGTGGATGCTGATATCAAATAAATGAGTACATCTTCCCAAAACATTGTGAAATCATTTCAACATTTCCTATGTTGTCTACTATTTTCAGTTCTATACAGTATATGGTTTAAATGACTTGCATGTCCTCCTATTCTGCTTTTATTTCCATATCATCAAGGACAAAAGTGATTCTTAAAATCACCATTTGAAAATGCATTCAAGTGTTTAGATATCCCTGTCTGGTATCAAGGGAAAGGGAACCAAACAGTTGTTTTGTATGATTCTGCTGGAGTGGAAATTTACCAATCTGCTGGATGTGATGAAACTGTTGGTTGTACATCACAGAGTGGCCCCTTGTGGCGTTTATTATTGCCTAGTTGGTTACACAAGCAGCTAGTTTGATTAAAATAAAAATGGGGGATACTTCCTCTTGCGTGACTTATTAGGCAAACTCCAACACTCTCTTCCTGCACATAATGATCTTGTGTAGACAGTGCAGGTCTTGTTTTTTTTTTTTTTTTTTTTTTTTGCTTTCAAACACTTACTCTGTCTCCATCTGCTGGAAAGATGTGTTGGCCTGACCAGTATCTAGGCTAGATTTAGTTCAGAGGCATAAAGGAGACAACCAAAATAGCTCATCGAGGCCCAAATTTATTTATCTTGGGCCCCGGGAATCGGGCTTTTTTCGAAGATGGCAGGCGAATCAGACAAATAAGGGCTTTGGGGATGCACTCGCTGGACAGATTTCCACGTATTGTTGAATTCCCTCCACACCGCAGAGACTGACAGCATCAGCAGCCAGGAGCGGAGTCCTGCTGTCCCGTGGATTCATCACGGCACCGAGGCGAAATACGCGCGGAATATGGCTGCTATGAGGACTTTAACCGTGGCAGGTCTGTTTTTGGCGTTTTGCGCCTTGGGACTGATAACCGTGGCGATCAGCACTGACAACTGGTACGAGACTGATGCAAGGCGGCACCGGGAGCGCTGCAAGAATTACTCCAACAAAAGAAACGACCCCGGGTATATTTACATCTCCAACCACAACCTCCCGCTTCGGATGCTGCCGAAGGAGAAAAATGTGGAGAGGAAGGGTTCGGCTGTCAGCGGGGATGTACTGCTGCGGGCCAAGAGGCACTTCTTGCCTCCCGCGCCGGCCATGGAGTCGCTCTGCAATCGGCATTTCAACTCCACCATCACAGGACTGTGGAGAAAGTGCCACAGAGAAGGATTTGACCTGGAAACGGAGGATTTGATCTTTAAAGGTTTGCTTCTGGGTGTCTTATTTTGTGTTGTTGTAGTGTGTGTTTGCTTCTGAGGTCCGTGTTGCGTTTGAGGCCACTACTTTGTGTATAGATGCGCTATCCAAGGTGCTGATGCTGCGCACGGAGCCTCCGGGCCTCCGCTGCACAGTTGCATCGCAATGTGTGTTTTTTTTCCGCACAAAGAGGTGAGCTGTAGTAAGATAAACCCCGAGATGCCCATAAGCTACTCCACAATAGTGTGGGTGGACGGGTGGGTGGTGGTTGGGGGAGGAGGGGGATGTTTTGGGTCGGTGAGGGGGAAGGGGGAGCAGCAGAAAGCCTTGTGATATCCTCCTCATTTTCATCCCAGCGCTAATGCCAGACACCCTCCTTGTGTTGTTTACATCCACAGGATTGGTTCCGCGCTGCACACCAATAAAATACTACTACTCTTCCTCGGCGCTCCCCAGGAATCTGCCAATCAACCTGACGAAGACCATCAGGCAGGATGAGTGGCATGCGCTCCGTGAGTTATTGTTTAAATAAATGTGCGATGATCTGATGAATTGACGTGCAGAAACGTGGCCCCGTCAGACCTGCGTGCATGGTTTTGTTTTTGCAGACCTCCAAAGGATGACCGCCAGCTTCATAGGCATGGCCGTGTCCATCATCCTGTTCGGCTGGATCATAGGCTTGCTGGGCTGCTGTCAGGAGCATGATCTGATGCAGTATGTTGCTGGACTTCTCTTTCTCATGGGAGGTAAGCTGAATTTTACGCAAAAGACCGTTGCTCCGACTCGCCACGGAGGGGCAGTGTGGTTCATAGTAATGAAAGAGGCGTAATGGCGCATCCACGGAGGCGCTGGCGTGTCTGATTTAGTGTTGCTTTTTTTTTTTTTTTTTTTTCCACTTCTTTATTTCAAATTGTCAACAGAACATTATAAAACAAACAAAACATACATAGAAATATTTGATGCCAGGGGAACAGTCACAGACAGAAATTATAGATCAGTTCAAAATTTTTTTTATACCTAGTAGCCTACATAACTCAGAGGTTCAGATGGCTTTTCTATTTTTAGAATATTGGATTGTTGAAATGTATTGTTTGAATTCATTTTTAAAGGCCGGGAAAGATGGTATGTGATTAGAGAATTTTGATTTGTGAATATGAAATTTTGCAAGTAACATAATTAAATTGATGATGTAGTATTTATTTGCTTTGCTAGAGGTGTAAGAAAAGAATCCAAACAATACATTTTCATATGAGAGGGAGAAATCATATTTGTGTTGCTTTCCTCTTCCTTCAGGGACCTGCTGCATAATCTCCCTCTGCACCTGCGTGGCCGGAATCAACTTTGAGCTGTCCCGTTATCCTCGCTCCATGTTCGGGATACCGGAGGACATCAGCCACGGGTACGGATGGTCAATGTTTTGCGCGTGGGGCGGGCTGGGCCTCACTTTGCTGGCGGGGTTCCTGTGCACGCTCGCCCCGTCCCTCTACCCGCCACACACCCCCGTGGTGCACAAGCCCAGACAGGAGAACGGCTGTGTGTGACAGACGCAGTTAATGGACATCTGTTTCCTCCTGAAACGGTGACAAGCCCTGTTCCAGAGAGGAAGAGAGCGAGAGAGAGAGAGAGGAGCAGAAAAGAGATCCTTTACACATCTTGGCACAGAGAAAGCACAGGAATCTGACTCCCACTCACTTAAACATGATAAAGAGGTGGCATTTGACTGAATTTCAGTTCCTCTGGTGCTTTTTAAGATGTCCCTCTTTCAGAATAAACTGTTGAGTGTCATTGCTTGCTCTCCAAGAGGAGAACATGATCATTTTCTTCCTGTAATATTTGCTAATTTGAGAAGAAAAAAAGAGAAAAAGAAACCCTGGCAGAAGATTAATAGCACAACTTTGAAATAAACTGTATTGATGATAAAATGATGGATGTGTATCATCACATTTCAAAGGGCAACTGTGTATCATTATGTACCCATTCGAAACAAAATATGTACATGTACTTTTTGAATTGTATGTATGCAGATGCATTTGTGTTTAATCAAGGAAAAAAAATATGAGCATTCAGACCAAACTGTGTTTAAGGGGAAATGTTTTGTTGTTGTTGAGGTCTTACACTCATCGAGATATTTTTGAAGAATAAAAGAGCCATGCAAAAGAATGGTTTCCTGCGTGGAGCACTATTCAGACGTCGTATAAATGTTTTCGTGGCCATCAGGGTTTGCTGGTGCGTCAGTGGGCAGATAGCCCCGCCAGAAGAATCAAAGCTTTTTACAAGGTTTTACAACCGTAGCTGATGCACTGCTGCATGTGTAACCAGGAGCTGTTTGCAGGCCTCGGTTTTATGCAACCACTTCTGTAGAAATGTCAGAATGTCAGTGGGCAAAATGTGAGTCAGTGACCAAAACTGACAGAAATAGAAACATCCATATAAAACAGAAATAAAGAGTGATGTCATGTTCTGCTCTGAATTAGAGCGAAATAAAATCCCCATTTACATACATCAGTGACACATGCAGACTGATCCAGAGATCCTACCAAGCAAGTGTGTGTTATGAGGAGTACTCAGAAAAGTGGTTGAAATAAGATCTACACGTTAGCTGACCAGTTTTATTTCATAGGGGTTTTTTATATTTAGCTTTTTACTTTACCTATTTTTTTATTTTATTTTTTTAAGCTTGATTTCAACACAGGCGGTGGTTTGGTGGTTGGAACTTCCTCTTCACAGCTGGAAGGTTGCTAGTTTGAATCCCAGATGGGGCTTTTTGTGTGGCGTTTGCATGTTCTGCCTGTGTTTGCGTGGGTTTTTCCACAGATGTTCTGGTTTCCACTCACAGCCCATAAACAAGCATGAAGGGTTACCTGGTGGTTGTACTGATGCTTGGAGCGTGTGAGTGGGTGTGTGGCCCCCTACGATGGACTGGTGAGGTGTCCAGGGTTAAACTCTGCTGGGACAGGCTCCAGCAGACTCCCATGACCCTGCACACCGAACAAGCCAGTCATGGATGGATGGATGATTCACACACCGCCTTCACTCATATCCCGGAGATCCTCTGATCATTTGTACTGTAGGGTGTTACTCAGAAGTCATGATCTCCAGAGTTGTTAACTTTTGAAATAAAATATTTCTTAGCTAAAATAAAATTCCGCACTAACTGGTGGTTTTTGCAAGTTTACTTTGTGAAGTTGGTCCAAACTCAACCATTTCTCTTCATTTCCGAGCTCAGTGCGGTGGTATCTCACCATCGTGAATTACTTTAGTTATTCAGCTATGTGTTTTTGATATGCTGTATTTTCAATGTCTTTGTGTTTGTTTTGCATAATTAGTTCAGTCTTATTGTTTCAATCTATTTGAGTTGCAGCTATGTGCTTTTATTTTGAAAGGTGGTGGGAAATTTGGGCACAGCTGATGTTTAATTGATTAGAGGACAGTTGGAAGTCAGTGGGCACCGGGGAAGGTGTGTGGTTTTTACCAGTGGGCACCGGGGAAGGTGTGTGGTTTTTACAAGCTTCAGACAGCTTCAGTATCAGACTGAGGACAGAATTAAGAGCCATAATTTCAACATCTTGCTGTATTTTTCCGGAAGAGGTTTATTAAATGCCTTAAAATGTCATTGCCTGTCTGGACAATCGCCTCATTCCATCCTGTGGTTCCTATCTGATCTGCATTAGAAACGCTTAGTGCCTCTCAGTGGCCGTTTGAATTAGTTGTTGGAGACAAATAGCCACTACAGTCATTACCATCCTGCAACACTGAACACGATTTCCACGTTATGAATAAAATTATTTCACCAAATATATTTATTTTATTTATAAAGTCACGAGAAAGGGCTCATTTTAAAGTGCAACAACATATTATTGTACTAGAAATCCTACATATCCATCATTATGTGTGTCCATCCATACATGTATCATCAGAATGTAACTGTAAGTTATAGAAAATCTATTTATTGACACACCCAGCTGGTTTATGGTGTAAAAGAACATTAAATATTAGGCCCTCAACTTAACTCTTGTATGTAAATCCCACAGTCTGCAAAATGAGCATAATACACACAGTCATATGGAAATGCTCTCTCAGATGAGTAACAAGATAGTGATATCAGCGACTCTGATGATGACATTGCTTCATTTAGGTTTCTCAGCATTCATGTATGCTCAGGTGAGGCTGAGGTCTGGACTTTGAGCCCTTCTGTTGTGTATTATGTTGATGAAAGTTCTTGTAATGTCCGTGTGTTGATGTATGTGTGGAGGGGTGAATGTGTCTAGATATATATTTATTTTATTTTAATTGTTTTTATTTCATTTTATTTAGTGATTTTTTAGTTATTTTATTGTTTTATATGATGTGCTGACTGGAGAGCACTTTTAATTTCATTGTACCTGGTGATAATGACAATAGGTTTTGATAGTTCTGTCATAAACTTTTAAATTTAACGTGATAACTGACCTCTGCGGAGTCTGAAATTAAATTTTTTTTAATTCTCTGAGGATTCCCATGGTAGCTCGCCAGGAGCCACCAAAGAAGCAGTGAGGATGTACTTTATTATTCACATTCTTCTTCTGCAACTAAACCTGTGTTAAGTAAAGTTTGCTCCTGTGTATTATACCTTGTGTCATTGCTTATCTGAGGTTTTATTCATCTTAATTCAGACAAAGTTAAGAGCATCAGGATAGAACAGCAAACATGAGTGTATATGTGGCTCTAATGACCAAGGCGTCATCTTTAGCCATCCAGACTTGGTGCAGTGAGCGAGTTTCCACATCCAGGGGGCGTCTCGCATCTTCATGTGCGTTGGATGTACACGGCACTATCTCAGAAAACACAACTGAACTCCAAAAAATGTTTTAACATTTGGAGAAATTAAATAACATAAAGATTTACAACCACACTTCTGAGAAAACCGGTCACACATTTTGTTTTGCCTTCATTTTTCTGTGTTTTCTGAGATATTTACATGTTTTCTCTTGTTTTGATGTGGTGTTCCAGTCTTCCTTCTTTAGCTGAAGTGTTTTCTTTAACAGGTCTTTGATTTGACCTGTTTTTCCTCCGTATTTGGTAGATGTCCTGCTCTGTTGCATTTTTCGAAAAGATTGTAATTCCAGCTTCGCTGCTCTGTTTTGTCACTCCATCCCCTCCATGTGTCTCAGTTTTATGCAGTTTTACAGCTGTCACCCACAAGGCTTGAAATGCTGCTCTTGTAGGGAGTCGGTACCCCGGTGGACTGGTGGTTAGCACGGTTGCCTCATAATTGGTTCCTGAGTTGAATCCCAGCTGGGGCTTTTCTGTGTGGTGTTTGCACGCTCCCTCCGGCTTATTTAGACTTTAAAACATGCATGGCAGGTTAATTAGTGATTGTAAATTGTCCATAGAAGTAAGTATGTGTGGTTGTTTGTTGACTGGTGGCCCTGTGATGGACCGGTCCAAGGGCTTACCCTTGCATTTCACCCAGCGACGGCTGGGATACCGACTCCATCCAGAGTTAATGTAGTAAGGCAAACGCTTTGCTAATCAGTATGAACTTTAGTCAATAAGTTGGCAGTCTTTTAAATAAGCAGCTCAGAGGAACAGTGAAAGCTTGCTGAGGATCAATAAAGTCCTTATTACACATTATGGAGCGATATGATTGAAACACAATGACTCATTTAACGTTAATACTATTTTTAATTCGAATTAAACTTAAAGGTTTTTATCTTAAATGTTTGTTTCTGCATATAGCCATCACTGCCTCTCCTCCATAACACACACTTGCTCAGTAGGATAGGTCTCCGTTCTCCTCTGAAATGTCTTCAAAGATCGTCACAAAGGTTTGTTCCCTGATCATCCACAGGGTTTCAAACAGAAGAGTTACTGTACTTGCATAGTAGTTATTACAGCATTAAAAAACATTGATTATTGGTCCACGGTGTATAAAATCTCTCCTCGTTTGGGGGTTTGTGTGCAGTGCAGAGAGGGGTCGTGCACTCTCAGGTCAACTACATTCCTGACCTTTCATTGTTTGTCCATAAAGTGTGTCTCTGAAGAGAATAGTCTTCAACCAGCAGGCTGGATGCTCAGGATTTAGTGCATCTACCTATGAGAGATTTGAATAAACCTGCAGAAAAGAAAGTTTTTCCTATTTGTTGAATTAATGATTTTACCAGAAAGAGACAAATGAAATGATACGGGTGGGTTGCTTATGAGAGGTTCTGTGACCTGCTCGACTTTTACTTACACTGTGGAAATTTTAAGCAGATCTTTTAATAAACACGCATGAGCCCTGCGCGGTGCCCCTGGAAATTGAGGGCAGTGCAGACATATAGGGTTTCTGCAGAGTCCCTACAGCGCTGGCTTGTGATGAGGTTTGTGCGTCCTGTGCTGAGCTTAGAGAGCTGTTTTTAAAAAGGGGTCCGTCGGGGGAAGCTGGGCTGTGAGGAAAACCAGACAGAGGAAATCACACCCAGTTGCGCCCATGGCAGCCCATCTGGCTTCCTCAAATCTGCAGAGACAACATCTCTGTAATAAAAGTTGGCACATTTATGGCAGTTTATTTGCGGTTGTTGAAAAAGTTGGCTGGAAGGAGAGAATTTTATGCAGTAGTTAATGTCCGACATAAAACACTGCAGTGTTTACAATAGGACTTCCAAGGCAGCCCAAATTAAAATTGCCCAACAGACTTGTTTATGTATAATATTTAATTCAGGAATTCAAACTATTTGTCTTAAATGAGTAGTTGTGTTTCAGCAAAGCTGAAAAGCAAAACACTAACAGTTTATTGGCAACCAAAGAAAGCTACATTTCCTCCACTGAAATAGCATACATGACCTGGAGTCTCAACATGTTCATATGAAACCTGGACCTTGGAGATTGTGACAGATAGGCTAACGTCCACAGCGTCTGCCTCTGAACAAACATATTTCTCAGTGGAGCAGATGACTTCCAGATGGAGGCGGGAGGCAGTGACAGACTTCAGACGCCCATTAACCAGGGTCTGGAACAACAGACATGAGGGCAGGGGGACAGGTACACCAGTCAGCATTTTCAAGGTGGTGGCGATTCATGGAAACCTCTTAAGTTTAAAGAATGGAGGGGATTTATGACGGAGCACAGTTTAACGTTAAACAGTCTGTCTGGGGAAGGCTTGAAACAGAAAACTGAAATTCAGTTGAATGACTAATATTTCATCTGGCTTGAAAAGAAAATGGAGCATGAATGTTTTGTGGAAGGTTTTATTTGATCAGCTGTAAACAGCATAGTTTAAAGACAGACTGGAAGCTTTTATACTGATTTTTGAAACAAAAAAAAAACCCCACAAGAAAACAAAAAGAATCCAATTAGGCTTGGTTTTCACTGTCCCCCTCAGAGAGGTGGCACGCAGGATTTCCTCGCAGGCATAATTTATGGTCACGTTTCTTTTCCCTTCCTGACTCGCAGGAATGTGTGGATATTTTTCTTTGAGCTCCCTTAAGTGACATAGCTCCAAGGAATTTGAACAACCAAAGGTCAGAGTGTTTCAAATACTCAACAAGGATATTCACAGACCACAATGAACTTTCCAGTCGTTTTGACGAACCGGAGGGTCCTCTGTCTTTCATCCACACACACTCTCTCACGCACACATACGCACACATAATAAACTCAATAAACTCCCCCTTAAAGCCCACTAAGAGCCCACGTGAAGGTACTGGGTCTTGAGGCGGCTCAGCCTGGTGCCGTGGCTGCGGATGATGAGGGACAGCAGCTCGTGCTTGTCCTTCAGTCCCAGGGAGATGTCCGTGGTTCCCCTCAGCGCGCCGCCGATGTCGCTCACTTGCTTCACCGCGTATCCGTTCAGCTGCTGCTCCTCTCTCAGCTCCGTCTCCTGGCTCTGCTTGAACTTCACCTCCAGCTCCAGCAGGGACTTGTCCACGTTCGAGAAGGCCTCGCCGATCTGGGAGATCTCCCTCTGGAGGAACTTCCCGTAACTGTCCTCCCCGTCCAGGTCGTGCGCCACGGTCCTGCCGAGGCTCTCCAGCAGCCGCGCCGCGTCCTCCGCCTGCAGCTTGGCCAGGACGAAGTCGTCCCGCACGGCGGCGTCGCTCTCCTCCAGGGCCAGGCACGGGGACCCGTCGGAGAACTTGAACAGCATCTGGCACTTCTCCGGGTCCACCGTCTCTTCATAGTCTCCGTCCGGCACGAAGAAGTGGTGAAAAGTGCCGTTGGAGATCTCCGCCTGCAGGGGTCCGGTGTAGACCGCCGGGCGCAGAGGCAGAGATGCGGCAATGATGAGCAGCAGTGGGACGGGATCCATCATGCACCTCCGCTCCGTCTCTGCAGAGCTGCATCTGGACGGGCAGCCGGATACAGCGCGCAGTTTTCATCCCGACTCAAGTTACACAGACCCCCGTCACCTAAAAGGCGCAGGCTGCCAGTTAAAGGCAGAGGCCCCTGGCGGCCCCGGGGCCCCAGACACGGATATAGGTAGGGTGAAGTAATGAGACCGCCTACCAAACGAAAGCAGTTGTATTTGAGCAGGAAATTATGGTGTACTTGTGTGGCATTGCTGAATTAGTAGTATTATCTTTATCTCGGAACCCACCAACTTTACTTTGATACAGGACACAAAGGACACAGCTACCACCACTTTTCTTCATACCTACGTTTATTTTATTTATTTATTTTTTTAAACACATAATCAGGAGATCCAGCGAGTTTTATTAGGGCCCGAGCACTCACAGTGCGAAGGCCCTATTGTATCTGTAGGATTTTTTTTTCCTTCTTCCGACGAAATGAGGGCCTTTTTGCCCCCCTAAATGTGCCCCAAAAGTCACCAAATTTTGCACGCAAGCTAGGCCTGGCGAAAAATGTGATATTTAATGGTTTGCATTAATGGGCGTGGCCTAATGGCTCAACGGCGCCCCCTAGAAAACATCTTGCCTCAAGCCCCACAATACGGTTTGACGTACATGCACGAAAATCGCTACACACCTGTATCAGTACACAACTTAAAGAAAAGTCTCTTGGCGCCATGGCCGAAACCGAACAGGAAGTCGGCCATTTTCAATTAATCGTGTAATTTTGGCGCAATTTATGCCATTTCTTCGGCCGTTAATGGGGCCCGAACCGTAACGTGCACCCAGGTGTGTTATACATCAAAATGTGCGTCTCGACCCTGCGACGACGCGCATTACTTTTCTCAGTCAAAAGCGTTACCGTGGCGACGATAGATGCCAAAAAGCGCGCCCTCCTTTCATCTGATTGGTCCATATTTGATAGTTCTTACTTTCTGCCATAACTTTTGAATGGTTAGACATAAAGACTCGTGGGTGGTGTCATCGGACTTAATTTTGAGTATTTGACCTCCATTGGCATGAATTAGCCCCGCCCCTTCTTCTGATTGGTCGATATTTCATAGTTCCTATTTTCTTCAATAACTTTTGAATGGTTTGACATAAAGACTCGTGGGTGGTGTCATTTCTGACATGCTTATGATGATAAGTTGAGTTTTATGTGAACAGCAAAGGCACTTTTTATAGTATTATTGACCTAGGAATGTGGGGGGAACCTGGGGCCGATGGCCATGAGTGTGAGGCCCCGTTCATCGCTGATTGCAGCTTTAATTCTCTTTATTTTTTCAAAAATCTTCAGTGACTGCTGTCATACCTTAACTTCTGTCATGGTTATTTTCAGCATCTTAGTCTTCGACTCATCAATCCATTTTCATAGGAAATTTTGAATTGGCTATCTGTAGACTGCAGGGTAACTTTTCATTTTCCTTTATTCAACTGAAGACGTTCTGGCCCAGAAAATATAGAATTTCTGGATCTTGTTCAAAAAGGCTTTATTTCTTTGTATG
This sequence comes from Cololabis saira, assembly GCF_033807715.1. NCBI lineage: Eukaryota > Metazoa > Chordata > Actinopteri > Beloniformes > Belonidae > Cololabis > Cololabis saira. The sequence goes on from NC_084591.1 coordinate 33,270,826, forward strand.
TTTAAACATGTATTTGAAACCTACATTCACAACCATGTTTACAATGTTTCTGAGCCTTTGTTGTGATTTAAGCATAATTGCTTTTGTTTTTAATGTATTCCTGCAAGACCAAGGGGATCATGGGCATCCAGTTCTTTCCAGTCTTGTGCCTTTGATATGGGACATTTTGCTGGCAAATCGCATTATAATGTAAGAACCGTCCAGCTGATTGTACAGATCCACTGTCTAAGCCTGAGTGGACAGGGGGTGTTACTGGACATTAGAAATACATAGCTTCAGACTTTATGGGGTTGTAGAGTGGAGTCTCTGGATTGCTTCCCACAGATTACATCAGATCCCATCAGGGGAGTTTCGAGGCCAAGCGAACCCTAAGCTCTTCTTTAGCAGATTTTGCAAGCGCCCTGCTGTCCTGGTGTGGGAGGCTGCAACGGCTTTGCTCAGTATATTTTCATAAAACAATAGAATATCCATTTTATCATTTCATCCACTCTGTTCAGTAACCAGATGGTTTAAATCACTGATTTCTGTTCATAATTGTATTTTATACCACAGCCCAATGCTTTTGGAAATGAAAAACATGCACTAATATTAAGATTTTATTTTTTGGGACACAGCATGCTTTGAAAACGGGGAAAAACTTTCCCTCAAACAGATTGAATTTATTTTGCTGCATTTTACGAGGGTAGTTGGAGCTTACTGTTATTATTTATGTCAGCTGATTACATTAGTGCACAGAAGGAGACTTCCCTGGGCTACATCCCCTCAGGCACATCTATTTTCATATAATTACGATGTCAGGGGGTGGTCTCAGATTCTTGCTTGTAAGAAATAGTTAAAAAAAAACTAGAAACATATGGGGAGCTGTAAACACAGGGAGCATTATGCTTTTTCTTAAATCCTCCTTTCATGAACCATAATGACTCTGGAGCTGCATGTGGGTTGTGTTTTTGTTATCATGCAACACCAGAGGTTATTCTAAAGAAAAATGACCAACAAATTACATTCAGTCATATCAAAGAGGGAAATTGAAAATGCAAATATATATAAATATATAAGTGCAACTTATTCTTCCTGCAGAAGCTGCTCTCTCACCATTTTCTTCAACTCACTCTCCCGTTGCCGAAAAGCAGCAGGATCTAAGCAGGGTTTATAGGTACTGTCAGTGAGCAAAGAGTTAGCAGATAGCACTGGTAAAAGAAAACTAAAGCAGTCAGAAGATCGGTAGAAACTTCAAGGTTTGCTTCATAAAACAGGCTGGCACACTGAACAATCTGACACACTTTTGAAATTGTTGCAGGGAGAAAGATAGCAGAGGTTAGGTGATGAGGAAAGACTGGAATACCGGGGAGACAACACCCTTTTAACAGGGTAAGCAGAAAAATTGCTGGGTAATAAAAAACAACTATTAATGCAGGGATCACCATTATTTTATCAGCTACACAAACGTAAGTGGTTCTCACACTATAGGTTTGACTGCTTTGCTATTATTGTGAGGGACCCAGCAGTCGACACAGGGACGCAGACTCAAAAAGGTTTATCAAAAATAGTTAAATTTATTTTTTCTTTCACAAAATCTCAAAAAGATACGATTTAGGGCCTTTTAAAGTTTGCCAAAACCAAAAAGACAGGATAAAACACTCTCAACCTCTCTTCTCTCAAATGAGACAAAGAAACTGCCCTATATACAAACAGACCAAACCAAAATAAATTACAGGATAATTACGAAATCAATTAAGCTTACAAAGGAACAAAACTTGTGGAAAAGACAAACTAAATATTTCTACAGAAATAACGTATTCAAACTAATATTTACATATATACACAAACTTATCCAACTTAAATTAAACTTAACAAAACCCCAACAAAATCTTAAATCCCCCCACGACTGGAGAGCAGATGGATCATGCCGAGCAGGTCTTAAGCAGGAGGAACCTTTCTGCCCCTCCTTTGCCGTTTCCGCCCGGACACCAGTCGTTGACGCACACCTCACTGGGATGCCGAGTTGGCCAGACTCAGGACCCCCACAGCGGGCATGGTAAATAAATAAACAAACAGAAATTATTAACATAAAGCAAAACCATAGTCAACACAAATGTGTGCACTAGCAAATGCGTGACCATGTGCTTAAAATAAAGTCTATATGAAATCAAAACTATGTGTCATGTGTTTATTTGTTTGATGTTCATGTTGTGATGTGTGCAGGTCCTAATAATACTAATAATGTGCAAAAGTAAACTTAAATGTTTAATTAAACTAATAAACAAAGCAAACTGAATGTGTGAAGGGGAGGGGTTACCGACAGGCAGACTGTGTTGGTGGTTGCCGTGGTGTGGGCGCGTCTGCGACCATCACACACTCCCCCCCTTCTGGAGACTCGCCATGGGAGCGAGACAGAAAGTCAGCTGTGGCATTGGACCTCCCTGGGATGTGAGCCACAATGAACCGGTAGGGCTGCAGTGCGAGATACCATCTCGTGATGCGTCCATTTGTGTCCTTCATCCGTTGGAGCCACTGGAGTGCTCGATGGTCAGTTTCCAGGATGAATTCTCTTCCAAGGAGATAATATTTGAAGGAGTCCAGAGCCCACTTAATTGCCAACGCTTCTTTCTCCACTGTGGAGTATCGAACCTCCCGGGGCACCATCTTTCTACTAATGTACGCCACAGGATGTCTGTCCTCTGGCGGCCCCTGCAGGAGAACACCTCCGAGACCTCTATCCGATGAGTCTGTCTGCAAGACAAAGGGTTTCTCAAAGTCTGGGCTGCGTAATACAGCGCTCTTACTCAGTGCTTGGCGGAGGTCGTGGAAGGCTGCTATAGCCTCGTCTGACCACTGGACTCTGCTGGGACATCTCGATCCAACTCTGTCCGTGAGGGGGGCTGCTCTTGCTGAGAAGTGGGGTATAAACCGCTGGTAGAATCCAGCCATGCCGATAAAGGACCTCAGCTGTTTCCTGGTTTGGGGCAGAGGACAATTTTCAATAGCCTGTACCTTTTGAAGCTGAGGTTTAACAGTACCGTTACCAATGGTGAATCCCAGGTATTCAGTTTCAGCCTGGGCAAACACACATTTGGAGGCGTTAATTGTTAGGCCTGCAGACGGTCCAAAACCTCCTTCAGGTGTTCCAAGTGATCCCCCCAGGTGGAGCTGTGGATCACTATGTCATCCAGATAGGCAGAAGCAAAATCAGACAATCCATACAGTACTTCATCCATCATTCTTTGGAATGAAGCTGGGGCGCCGTGCAAGCCAAATGGTAGTACAGTGAAGTGGAACAAGCCCCAAGGGGTGCGGAAAGCAGTAAACTCGCAGGAATTCTGGGTGAGTGGAATTTGCCAGTATCCTTTACATAGATCAATAGTTGTCAGAAACTTGGATTTGCCGAGACGCTCTATGAGGTCATCGATTCTTGGGGTTGGATAGGAATCGAATTTTGACACAGAATTCAAGTAGCGGAAATCAATGCAGAATCTCACACTACCGTCTTTCTTTGGTACCAAGACCACTGGATGGCACCACTCACTCCGAGAGCGCTCGATCACTCCAGACGACAGCATGAGGTCCACCTCTTTCTTCAGGGGCTCCAGGAGTCGCTCTGGGATCCTGTAACTCATGCGTCTCACAACAGCATCAGATTTCAGCGTGATATTGTGTTCCACCAGGTTAGTTCTGCCAGGATTCTCAGAAAATAGGAGAGGGTTGCACAAGGCTCTCACCTGGGACTGTTGTTCATCAGACAGATGCTCCAAGTCCAAAGCCACTGGTGCTGCCACCGGTAAGTATTGGTCATCCATATCCTCCTCTTCATCAATTTTCCTGATCAACATCACCTCTTTCCCATCAGGTCTAGAGATCCACTCCTTAAGGAGATTAACATGCAGCACCTTGGTAGAACGACCGCGACCCGGAGTAGCGATCTTGTAGGTGGTGGGCCCGAGTTTCTTCTGCACCTCGTATGGCCCCTGCCACTTCACCAGCAACTTACTTTCCTGGCTAGGCAGCAACACCAGGACTTTCTGTCCAGGGCTGAAGATCCGCTGTCGGGCTGTCTGGTCGTACCAGGTCTTCTGCTGCTTTTGAACCTCTGCCATGTGTGCCTCAGCCAGAGCGCTCATCTTCTCCAGCCTCTCTCTCATCTGCAGGACATAAGACACAACATCCACAGGTTCTTCACCTCCCCGGCCCTGCTCCCAGAGCTCTCTAAGCAGAGTCAGAGGCCCCCTCACCTCTCTGCCATAGAGCAACTCAAAAGGAGAGAAGCCAGTGGAGGACTGCGGCACCTCTCGATATGCAAAAAGAAGGTATGGTAACCACTGATCCCAATCGGAACCCGTCTCATTGACAAACTTCCTGAGCATATGCTTGATGGTTTGGTTGAATCTTTCAGTCAAGCCGTCAGTCTGGGGGTGATACGGGGTTGTGCGGAGGCTCTTAATGCCCAACAGATGGTAAACTTGCTTCACCAGAGTGGACATGAAGTTCGAACCTTGATCTGTTAGGATCTCACAAGGGAAACCCACTCTGGAGAACAGTTGGACCAAGCACGCTGCCACATATCTTGCCTTCACAGACTTCAGGGGAAACACTTCTGGATATTTTGTTGCATAGTCAGTAATTACCAGCATAAAGCGGTTACCTGCTTTGGTTTTCTCAACTGGCCCCACAACATCCATCCCGAGCCGTTGGAAAGGGACGCCGATGATGGGCAGGGGTTGAAGGGGGGCTCTGGGAGGCCCTCTCACTGGAGCCTGCTGACATTCAGGGCAGCTCCTACAAAACTGAGCAACAGCACCCCCTATACCTGGCCAGAAGAAGTGACTCTTTATGCGTGCTACAGTCTTGTTCTTCCCCAAATGTCCAGCCCAGGGTATGGAATGACCCAAGGTGAGCACTGTCTCTCTAGCACCCTGTGGAACCACCAACTGAGTAGCTGGCCCACACTGGCGATAGAGCACACCATCTTTCAGGAAATACCACTCTCCAGCATCCTGATCAGGCTTCAGCTTCTTCTCTTGTTCCTTAGCTTTCTGCATCAAGCTTGCCAGGGTTGGGTCATCATTCTGCATCTCAACGATATTCACAGGAAGTTTAAATTGTAGTGGTGGTGTTAGGGGAGATTCAGAAGACTGATTGTTGACTGTGTACTGGAACTTATCTTGTCTTTTATGGCTGCGTGACTTTCGAGATCTCCCGGGTGCATTCTCCAAGTCAGCATCATAAAAAGGCAAAACACTCACCCATGGGGGAGACTCCTCACCCTTCTTGGATTGGGACCTTGTTGTTGCAACATTGCACGTCTGCTTCCGCTGCAAAAGGTCCGGCAGTACTGGCAGGTCTCAGCCCAGTACCACGGGGAACGGGAGGTCATCTGCTACACCCACAGTCATGAGGTAAGTTTGGTCCGGTACTTTAAGATAGACATCAGCAGTTGGTATTAGCTTCTCATCCCCATGCACACAACGTACTGGAATACAGTTAGCACTCTGAACAATATCGTATGATACACATTTAGGATGCACCAATGTTTGGTCACTCCCAGAGTCAATAAGTGCTTGAAAATCGGTGCCATGCACTTGCACATTAATCATATGAGGCATTTGCTGGACTGTCCGATCTTCCTTTGTCTGTGGTCTAGGAACATGACACACTTGAGTAATATTCGCCCTCCTTGGACAATTTGGCTTCACATGGCCCTCTTCTCCACATTGATAACAAACAGGCACTCTGCTAGAGGGCCTTTGCTCCGAGGTAGAAGTTTCCTGAAGGGAAGGCTTACCAGACCCCTGGGGGTACCGTTGCGTATGCTGGCTCTGAGGCTTACGTGGCTCTCTGGGGGTCTTCCAGGCATTATAGGTCCACTGCTGATTTTTCCTCCTTGCCGCCACGAAGACGTCAGCCAGCTCTGCAGCCTCAACTGCCGAGTCTGGGTTATGTTCTTTGACCCAGACCTGTAACTCAGGGGACAACATACGCAAATATTGCTCAAGAATAAGAAGTTTGTTAATTTCTTCGATAGTTTTACCTCTTGGCTGGATCCATTTGACGTAATTTTCTTTTAATCTCACATAGAGCTCCCTAGGGCTCTCTTCTGGCCCGACATCAAGAGATCTGAACCTCTGACGGTATGTTTCAGGGTTAATGTCATATTTTCTGAGAATAGCTGCTTTAACTCTGTGATAGTTGAGGGCTTCATCTCCATCCATATGGACATACGCACCTCTGGCCTTCCCAGTCAGCAAGGGAACAAGGTAGAGAGCCCAGTCCCCTCTCGGCCACTGGCAAGCAGCTGCCACACGTTCAAAGGTTATTAAAAAATGTTCCACATCATCTGAGTCGGACAACTTATGTAGCTTTGGCTCGGCGTAGCGGCCTGGCCGGGGACCACGTGGAGGCAGCTCGTTTAGATCCGCTTCACCCCCAGGGTCGTCATTGCCTACCTCATGCGCTGGACCACCTCGGGCTCCCCCGAGGGGTGCTGGAGGCTGTTGCTCCGCCACGTCTTGCCGCAACATGCCAAATTGTTGTCGGAGGGCTTCAAACCGCCGGTCCTGCTCCACCAACTCTTGGGTGCGTTGAACTTCCCGTGCCTCCTGAGCCACGATGTGTGTGCGTAGCAGGTCTGCCAGTTCTTTGAGAGTTGGCTCTCCTGGATTGCTGGCATTGTCTTCTTCCTCGCCACTGCTATCCTCAAAGCCTGTCGCTGGCCCTGCACCAGGAGTTGCTGCTGCTCCTCCTCCTCCTCCTCTCTGGACGCCACGGCCACGTCCTCTGCCGTCACGCTGCATCTCGTAGGAGGTTGCACTCAAAAAATGGAGGGGAAAAAAACTCAATGAAAAAAATGGAGAGAAAAATTTGAGGGAAAAAAAATGCAAGTCTGTGCCCCTTTACTGGCTATATCCCACCACTGCCACCATATGTGAGGGACCCAGCAGTCGACACAGGGACGCAGACTCAAAAAGGTTTATCAAAAATAGTTAAATTTATTTTTTCTTTCACAAAATCTCAAAAAGATACGATTTAGGGCCTTTTAAAGTTTGCCAAAACCAAAAAGACAGGATAAAACACTCTCAACCTCTCTTCTCTCAAATGAGACAAAGAAACTGCCCTATATACAAACAGACCAAACCAAAATAAATTACAGGATAATTACGAAATCAATTAAGCTTACAAAGGAACAAAACTTGTGGAAAAGACAAACTAAATATTTCTACAGAAATAACGTATTCAAACTAATATTTACATATATACACAAACTTATCCAACTTAAATTAAACTTAACAAAACCCCAACAAAATCTTAAATCCCCCCACGACTGGAGAGCAGATGGATCATGCCGAGCAGGTCTTAAGCAGGAGGAACCTTTCTGCCCCTCCTTTGCCGTTTCCGCCCGGACACCAGTCGTTGACGCACACCTCACTGGGATGCCGAGTTGGCCAGACTCAGGACCCCCACAGCGGGCATGGTAAATAAATAAACAAACAGAAATTATTAACATAAAGCAAAACCATAGTCAACACAAATGTGTGCACTAGCAAATGCGTGACCATGTGCTTAAAATAAAGTCTATATGAAATCAAAACTATGTGTCATGTGTTTATTTGTTTGATGTTCATGTTGTGATGTGTGCAGGTCCTAATAATACTAATAATGTGCAAAAGTAAACTTAAATGTTTAATTAAACTAATAAACAAAGCAAACTGAATGTGTGAAGGGGAGGGGTTACCGACAGGCAGACTGTGTTGGTGGTTGCCGTGGTGTGGGCGCGTCTGCGACCATCACAATTATAGTGAGATGGTTTCCTTATCTAAAAAACAAAAAGAAAAAGGAATGGATGAATAAGTAAATCCATTATTGAAAACAAATAAAGGCATCTCGGCTGTTGCATTTCTCCTACTGGATTATTTCAGTATTCACTCCAGAACTCAGTGCCTCCACCACCAACTCCCGAGGGATCTTGGGCACTTGGGCTCATGAATGCATTTGGTGCTGAGCGAGCAGTCCATAGTGATTGAAAATAAACAGTTCATTTACAGGCCAGAAAACAAAAACAATAGTAACAGCATAGTTACAGTAAAACATTCCACAGAGAGGGGAAACTGCAGAGTCAGGTGAAAAGTTCGCAAAGCAAACACAATTTGATCTATTGTCAACATAAAATGGCAAATATTGCAGTATTCCAGACTTTTACCCATAGACATAAAACATTTCTACAAATGCATTTAGCAGGGAATTTACTTTAGAACAGCATGGATCTCAAAGTGCTGCTCTCTCTGCCGGCTGACTCGCTTCGTGTAAACATTCAGAACTTTGTTTGACACATGCATAGTTGTACACTGGATTGGTCTGAGTCATGCAGTTCATGAGCGATGCTTTTCGTATGGGTCATCCTGGTGTCAGTTATTTAAAAATATGTGTCATGGTGTCTGAGTGGTCATTTAAACACAATTTTTGAGTTTGTGGAAATAGTCTGCAGTTGCACTTTGGAAAACTTATGAGAGCCACATTTCTTGTGTTTCCCACCAGCACTGAGTCATCAATGGCCAGCTTTTAGTAAAAAGATATTTTATTGAAACCAATGTTGCACTGAGCACCATTTTAAATTAATGATGGAGGCAGGGAGAGCTGAAGCCTGTCTGAATGCAGGCCTTCTCTTTCTTTATTAAGTAACACCTGAATAAATACAGAGTTTCTCAGTGTAAACACTGATAGAGAGAACTGGCTGGCTCGCCAAGAAGAGAGGGGCATGGTGGGGTGAAGCCGCCTGAAAGCAGATGTAACAACACATGTGGCAACAAATATAATTTAGTGCAGTTGGAAGGGATGTTCTTGTTGATCCTCTATAATACTGTGTTTGGGTGCTTGTGTGCGTGTAAAGTGATCTGCCGGTTGGACAGATGCCTTTCAGATGGTGATGGATTTCCTCACAGTGCTGATCTGAGAGAGCTGGAGGTCAAGGGCCTGCAGGCTGTGTGGGAGGCAGCAGAGACAGGAAGCAAACTCACAGTCTCACAGCCAGAGTTAAAGACTTTATGCGAGACAAGAAAAATTGTTTCAATTTGATCTTTCATATCTGGAGGGTCATATTGATGCGTTTGGTTTGACCTTGGGGAGATGAGTAGTGAAACTTGGGCATGTGGTGACAGAGATGAAAAATGGGGGTAATTCTTGCAGCCCCCCCCTCCTCACCAAATTGCTAAGGAGTGAGAGAGTGAGGTCATCGGCGACCTGTGTCCGTCCTGGAGCTAAGTTAAGGTAATCAACTCTGACTTCCACAACGCAACAGCTGGTTTGAAGCAGAACCGAGAGAATCCAAAACCCAAAGCTCCAACTCCACTGGTTCCAATCTGCTGTTGAACAAGGAACAGATGGTGGTTCTGAGGTTGGGATATCCTTAAAAAGCTTCTGTCAAGCAAAACTCCTGGCCCTCACCAAGTGACAGGCGTTTGGATCCACATTGCTCTTTGCATTTTCATAAGTGAACTGGATTTTTGGAGGACTGATACGTGTCCAAGGCCTTGTAGGATTTTAAAGAAAGTCAGATAATCAGGAAATGAACCAGTTTTGTTGATATCGAGGGAATAAAGAGAATATTTTAAAACACAATCTGACTATTTTCAATGCATCCAAATGAATTTTGTGTCTGGCTTGTTGAAGAACTATGAAATATTAAAGAGACAGAAAGGAAAATACCGGGGAAGAAACAGATGAGCAAAAGAACAAATTCATTGGAGGGAGCCGAGAGTTTTATGCACGATTTCAGAGAAAAAACGACTTTTTGTCGAGCAGTGTCGTTTTAATTTCTGTGTGTTCAATGTTTAACAGAGAGAGCAACTATTTCAAGTCAAAGATATTCCTGGATACAGCTATAGGGGATTCATCGTTAAAACAAGAAAGAACATTAAGTGTAGGCCCCAGCAGATCATAATGCCAAGGAGAAAAAAGAGCTTTTATTTTTTCAGACTCACCGCTCTTCACTTTTCAACAGTTTTACAAGCAGACAGGAAAATCCTCTGAGATGCAAACATCAAATCACTATGATCTAACACTGCAGCATTAAACGTCTGATTCTAACCTCTCTTTCTATCAACAGCACTGAGAACCGCTTGTTTTTCTCTAACTTCCCACACAGCTGAATACATATATTCATACATACATATATCCCCCCCCCCTATAATTCTCCAGATACGTGGAACAATTTTGATAGAAAATATCTTGGGCTCTCAGTCTCAACCTCAACCCCCCCGACAGCAACTATTACCCTGATTGTGTGCTTCGACTGACATTAATTGCATGCAGGAATCGTTTTTTTTCTTCGTAAATCGTTTGCAGATCAAATATTCCATGTAAACAAACGGCTTTTGTTAAATTTTATTGCAGTTCCTGCTTTGCTTGCAGCATGTCATCTGCCCTAACGTGGGCTCTTCAAAGGCACACACTTAAAGATCCGACATTTGATAAAGTTCTGTACAAACAGTCGGCGCAAGACACGTGTAAAACCTTTATATTTGCAGAATCAGGGCGAATAAAACTGAATGGAAAACGAAATAGAAGGGTCCAAGTTAACAAGCAATGTCAGAAAAGTAGGAAGAATAACAAAAACCTTGAAGAAAGCTGACGATAGCGGTGAACGGGGGGGAGGTTTCTTTAGCTAAAAGGAATGAGCAGAGAAGTGGATGATAAAACCAGCTGATACTGCCTGCACGGTTATATCTGGGAGAAGTTCTGCTGCTGCTCTGCTTCTCCCACTCTGGTTAGGGGTCAAAGGTCAAGCATGTAAACAAGGAGTCACTGTTACACCACTGAAGGCCTTGTACTGGCTCTGACAGCAGATGTTAAAAGGGAAAAAAAGGGCTTGTGTCTCCTGGGAAATGCTTCTTCCTGAGCCTGCATGCAACTTCCACACAAACTTAGAGGTAAAGACCTCTTGACCGTTATGTTATTGAACCGTTATGTTATTGACCCGTATGCTGATACTATAATAAAACTATAACCCACTTGGGTTGAAATAAGAAATTCTGTAGACATTGACTAAGGAAAGAGACAGAATTTAACTGTTTGGAGAAAGCAATTACCCTGTTTGGAGAAAGCAATTACCCTGGATCTGAGGGATCCGCTGATGAGAGGTGAAACAGATCATAACTGGTCATTACTCCAGAACCACAAGCATTTAAAAAGTGCTTGTAAGCGGAAAGCAGCACCTGATTAATGCATCTGCAGCTTTGATCTGTGCTGCTGATGTTACAGCTTTTAAGGATAGGAGGAATGTTTAGCATGTGTTATTATCTAAATAAGTTATTTTATAACTGTTGGGATGAATCAAACTTTCCTATTAAACCTGGACGGTGATGTATTTTTTTCCCCTTCAGTGTCGTTCAACCAGCCAACCACAGTATTTCAAGGTTGCTGCTTCTCCGTGTGGAGCGTTTCCTCATCTCTGTTGCTCAAGTCTGCGTTCACCCGTCTGGATTCCTAAGTGTTGTGTACACTGCATGATTTATCCATCCATCCATTAACATAGGCGCATCTCCCTACACAGGGTCACGCTGGAGTCTATCCCAGCGGTCTTTGGGTGAAAGGCAGGGTTGCACTCTGGTCAGGCCGCCAGTCCTTTGCAGCGCCACATATAGACAGACAACCACACACAATCTCACTCACCCCTACGTGCAATCTAGAATCTCCAGTCAGCCCAGCATACTTGTTTTTACACTGTGGGACGAAACCGGAGCATCCAGAGAAAACCCAGGCAAGCGCCGGGCAGGAGCCGTGAAGCAACAGAGCAACCACCGCCACGCTGGTCATGCATGATTTATGAGCACAGAAAGTAGTTGGAGATTTGAATTCAAAACCTTTTTCCTTAGTGGTTCAGTAATATTCTCAAAAATGTGTTAATTTGGTTGGTAAATCTCTTATTAGATTTTACAAAGCAAATAATTAATCTTTTGCTCAACTGCCCGAATAATTAAACTTTCCAGATCGGATGTGCCAAAGGTGCCGATATGCTGCACAATAACAAGATATCCCTACAATAAAATATGTAGACTGTGTGTAAACAGGGTGACATAGACCAGGCGCATGCACTCAAAAAGAAATGATGAAACTCAGAAGTTCAACAAATCCTTGTGGCAGGATATGTTAGTGTAAATGTTTTGTATTTCCTCGCCTTAAATTAGTTCCCAGTCACACATTTCTTTAGCAAATAAAAACTGAGAGCAGAAGGGATTTTTATTCATTTATTTTTTAAGTGGAGAAAAGATCAAACACGAAACAGGGTAAAGTATATTTCCACTTTTCCCATAGAAACTTTTAAACAGCATATTTGACAAATATACTGTTTTTCTTTCTCTCTTCAGCTTTTACAACTTAGCAGCTAAGTTGCCTTTTAACTTAACATCGGTTAATGATATTGACAAATAATTTAGCAGTTTATGTAATTCTCAACATTATTTCACTTATTTGACTGTTGACGTTTGCAGGTTGATGCTGTATAAGATACTAAATCTGCTGGAGTCTGAGAATAACTTTACTTTGAGTAAAGTGACTGAGGCAAGAAATTTTAAATATTAGTCTGATCCATGAAATTTGTTTCAAAATAAATGTTGATTTAAAAGCAATTCAGTATCAATAATAACTAACATGTTAAAACTGATATGATGAAAAACTGGGTTAACTAACAATCTGGATTAGTTATGTAATTTAGCTTCAAAACCAACTACACTTCAAGTGCATATTGATTTAATACATAGTATGCAGTATGTGAACATTTGTACAATAGAGGACTGTCTCAGAAAATTTGAATATTGTGATAAAGTTCTTTATTTTCTGTAATGCAATTAAAAAAACAAAAATGTCTTACATTCTGGATTCATTCCAAATCAACTGAAATATTGCAAGCCTTTTATTATTTTAATATTGCTGATTATGGCTTACAGTTTAAGATTAAGATTCACAGAATATTCTAATTTTTTGAAATAGGATATTTGAGTTTTCTTAAGCTGTAAGCCATGAACAGCAAAATTAAAATAATAAAAGGCTTGCAATATTTCAGTTGATTTGTAATGAATCCAGAATGTATGACATTTTTGTTTTTGTAATTGCATTACAGAAAATCACAATATTCTAATTTTCTGATACAGTCCTGTATGCAAAAACTTCTTCAATATTTTCCACTTCCGGGAAAGTTTTTAGTCTCCATCTGAATTAGCTGTTTTTAAGCAGGACCAGTATGCAGTGCATACTTTATACTACACTGTAAGAGCAGTACCTAGTAAGCAGGCTCAATAACAGGTTACACATGAGAAAGGGAGAAGTTTTACTCTTAGTGCCTCCAACTGCCTAAGATTTGCTCATGAAAGGGACAGATGACTTGTGGTCTCATGGACAGAGGTAGACTTTCTTTCTTTCTTTAAATTTAATTGGCGGTTTCCGCTCTAGGGGCTCATTTTTAAACGGACATGACATCACATAAATCACTTATGAATCACTTTACAGCATTCATCAGCTGTGTTGGGCCCAGCAGGCTCAGATGGGAGCCTGGTCTCTTCTACATTCAACACAAATAGCGATTCCTCCCACGATTTATCTCGTTCTTCTTTTAGAACTATCTTTAAACTCTGAGCTATTTAATTAGCTGTGAAACTATCTGAAACAGAGCCTTAGAAGTTAACCTCACGGAAAACAGGATCAATAGTGCTCACAGGGTTCAACCTCTGGGGAAGATTAAGGAAGAAAAGTTCACACCGGTTCAACTTTAACTTTCTCAAAATGAATCACTCAGATGAAATCAGAAGGAAAACATATTTCTCTGATGTTATGACCCTCGTCCCGCCGTGAGGAAGCAGACTTCTCTGCTGATTTGTGGACAACAGCGTAATGACTGCTTCGTCCCTGGGTGGTCGTCCTCTGTTACCCGCCCTGTCCACACATCCCTGCTGCTGGATTTACTGCCACGGTCTCAGTAGCTCTGCAGATTACCTTCCCTGTAAATCTGTTCTGCATCATCAGTCACATGGAGGTATAACGTCTGCAGGTTATGCATGTGGAAAAGCGGTGAACAGTCACTGATACGTGAGACTGTGGTTGAGATTACGCCTGATCCGGAAAACTGTGGCGTTCAGAAAGGGATGAGACAGCGGCAGATACGTCCAGAGATGGGAGATGACATAGATCCAAATTTTATTTTGCTGTCCTGCAGAACAGCCTCCTCGGGGCAGATGAGGTGAACAAGGTCGTGCAGGAAGTGCAGCTGAGCTGGAGGATACCTCTTTGACGTAAACCAGAGCTGCTCACCCTGCGTACCAACCAGATTCTTCTGCATCGTTGCTATTTCTCAAGACCGCAAAGTAAAATCATTATTCTCAGCCGAATGCTACTTTATTTAAAATTTTCTCACCATACAGCAAGCAGACTTTGTGCGTATCAGTCAGGTTATACAACTATTTTCACAAGTTTGAGCAAACTTTCATATCAGTCGAAAGACTTAGATGAAGTTCCAGCTGCTATTAGACACGGAAAATCAGTCATTTTCCATTTTTGCTCATTTTCATTTCCATCTTGTGCTATGAAAGCCGTGTCATGGAGAAAGATTTGGGTGCTCTCATGTGCACCATAAACTACATTAAAACAGTAGTTTAGTACATCCTTGGCTGTTTCAGTTGTTTATTCTCTTCTGCTGACAATACATCTCTTTATCTTTGGTGGTGTTTGCATGGATTTCTTCCATTTAACCTGCGTCTCCAAACATCTTTTGAGCAGCTCGTCTAATCGTCCTTTTTTTTAGCAGTACAAGGTTAAGACGCATCATCTATAACTTCTCTGTGAGATCTGGCGGCGTGAATGTTGTTGTTGGGTCGTAATGACACATCTGTTAGCCAGCGTTGAAAGGAAATATCTGAGCGTGGGCGATTCAACACAGGAAATCATTTAAGTATGAACTGATCTGTCATCGTAACTCAAAGTAAAACAAACTTTAGCATGTTTCTTCAAGGGTGTTTAGATGTCAGTGTGAAAAATCAGGCGAGTGTTAAGTGACACAACCTGAATGGAAAAGCTGTCAGCGGCGAGGGCCGAGCAGCAGTGGCAAAAAACTCAACAATGTGGTGGGAAAATAATGAATATTCAGCTTGTCTTTTAGAGAATATGTCTTGTTAGCAGTCTTTTAGGTTTGTGATATTAGTGAGGGGAAAAAAGAAAACTTCAGCATGAAATGATGAATGAGCAGATTTACTGTGGAAAAGTGCTGAAATGAAACAAAACTAAAGACTCAGATGTTGTTTTTTTTGCTGTTTTTTAACAAAAGTAAAAAGGAAAATTAGTTTAAAAGGTTAAACTCATGATTTATTACAGAAAAGAGTGATATCCAAATTATTTTATGTTACATTATTTTTACACGGTTCAATATGTTTTTTTACATGTAAACAGAATTAAACAATGCTATTGATAGACTCCATGTCACGCCTGAAATCATCCTATCATACACTTGGATCTATGAGCGGATGTGGCTGTGCTTCACATGAACTGCAGAGAGCTTAACCCCATCTGAACCGCTTTGGTTCCACACCTGTGCAAGGTCACGCCACCGTCACCTGGTACACGGCCCATGCTGCGCTATCGCAGAGCGGTAGAAGGCATCACAGACACCTATCCACGCCCTGTTGCATCCGTAAAAAGCTGGGGCTGATGGGCAATAACAACGAGCTGGGTTAGTCGGACAGCCAAGGTCATGTTAATAATTATTCATAAAATCCCCCCGTTAGGCTAAACACTTCAGCTATCAGCAGTACTCGAGTTGTAAAAAAAAAATCAGGGGGGATGGTGGATTTTATCATATGGGGACAGATAATTTGTGCTGATGGATATACAAATAATATAATATATTACAAATAATAGCAGTCACCAAAACACCTGCAGAAATACTGCATCAAATACATCAAAACACAACAATAAAAAACTGTTTTCTGAACTTATTAATATGCCTCTGTCCTTCACAGGATAAGTAAAATGGATCACTGCAAAAACTCAAAATCTTAACAAGAATATTTGTCTTATTTCTAGTTAAAATGTCTAATTTTAGTAAAAAAAAATCTCATTACACTTAAAACAAGACTCATCACTGGAAAAAACAACAATTTTCACCTGCTTCAAGTAGATTTTCACTTGAAATAAGTAGAAAAATCTGCCAGTGGAACAAGATTTATTTGCTTGTAATAAGAAGATAAATCTTGCCCCACTGGCAGATTTTTCTACTTATTTCAAGTGAAAATTTACCCGAAACAGGTGAAAATTGTCACATTTGTCTGGTGTTATTTTTCTGGTGATGACTCTAAATGTTGAAATAGCAGTAAAACCACATTCATTGATGAAATGACATAAGGGATGGAAAGGGGGGATGGCAGTTTTACAGGGGGGATGATTTTGACTGTTTTTATTTCAGGGGGGATGCCATCTCCCCTCATCCCGCCTCAACTCGAGTACTGGCTATCAGGAGACAAACGTCCTAATGACTCCCAGCTGAGCTTCCAAGCAGAAAAACTCTGAGGACTCTCATCAGACCCTCCTGGAAATGATGACGTTAACCTCCATGGAGTCTAAAAGGATAAGAGGGGTGTTGGTCCACCGTTTCACGATAAAGCTTCAAAAATAGCTAAAACATACCTTTGCACAATGTGAAACTGTCAAAATTGTATCAATGGTTATTTTTTTCTTTAATTTCTGCTCTGAGAACGGGAAACACAAAAATCACTATTGCATAACTGTACATTGTTCATAATGCTTAAAAGGTGGTAAAAGAGATGGGTAGTTTGAGTCTCATCCATCCAAAACTATCCAAAGGTATTAATGGATGCACAGTTAGAGTAAGGGATGGGAACTAGGCATCACATTGCTTAAACACTGCTTTTAAAACAGTTTCCTAGCATTTATTGTGAAACTGTTCGATTTTGGAAAGTGGACAAACAAACCTATTAGATGTCACGTGGAACCATATTTGTTACTTCAGAGGGACTCCTACGGTATAAAGTCCACATTAAAGAGACATCCGTCTCGTTATGCACATTCAAAAATGATCCAACACAGAAAGAAAAGAGAGGAGATATGTTTAAGACATTGTTAAAAACTTTACAAAAGTTAGCTCTGCTACACGCAGGTACTATGACATGCATACTCTACAGTACAAATGTACCGGTACATTTACATCTGAATTTCTTCAAAATAAAATGTAGCAATCGAGGATAACGACATGCATAGATTGGAAGTGTTCACATAGCAGGGAGGATCCTGTAGTTGCTTTAGTACTGGAACAAGATTTAAAAGCAAAAATGAAACATGATTCACTGGACTGAACCTTGAAGCGACATTAACTACTGACAACCTGCGACACACAGTAAGTCTCCACCATGGAGTGTGACTGCACCTTATTATTTCTGACCTGCTCTAACTCACTAACTGCACCACTCCAAGAAACAGTTGATAAATGAAAAGTCATGCCTTACATTGGGAATGTGCATAATAGTCATGCAGAAGCACAGCAGTGCAAAAATATATATCTAAAAAAAGCACGATACATTTGATTGCATCATAGAAAACATGATAGAAAGTTGATCATCTGCAAACATTCAGAGGACACCTGAGAAATGTGGACGTCATTTAGTCTATCTGAGGGTTGAAAACAAAAAACAAAATGAAAAAAACATGAATCCAAGGATCATAAAAATAACTTTGCCCATTCTTTTGTTTGTTCGGGTCAACAATCACAGCATCCTGCCAACACTGATGTGGAAAATCATCCATACACCGTCAGTCTACAAGGCAACGGCCGCCACAACGCCATCTTACTGAGCACATGCCGTTCCAGTCCATGGCATCACAACTGACCACAGCAAAATGCAACGCCGCACCACCTGACCGCGTCTGACAAATCCAAACTCTCAGTTCCCTAATAGAACCAGCAGTCAGAGCCGCGTCTGTACGTGGGCTCGATAAATGGCTGGAAATGAAGAATGTGCTTGTGTGTTCTGAGGGAGAAACAGTAAACGTAAGCTCTTTGCAAGCCGAACATCCAAGCCACAGGTATTTCCAAGATATCCCAGCTTCAACCACGCTTCAGAGCTTCCAGCAGCAAATGAGAACCAGGCCGCGAGCAGCAGGACGGATGAGCAGATCTGCGGATGCTGCGGGCGAGTGTATACGTTGCTTCACGCCGGGAGTCACATTACAACATACACTGTCGCCACATGCCGAGACCCATGCTGAGAGCCGTGCCGGTGCTGTGGTGTGACTTGCATCCAAAGCAAACGCTTCGCTGGAGAGTTCACGGAGTTCACAGCAGACAGGAAGACGGGAAGATAAGAGAAAACAGTTCTTGCATTTCAATCACGTGCTGCACAACACAGGCCACAAGTGATGCTGCTGACACAACTGTGCACGGCAGATATATCGTTACAATGTAGGCACGGTCAAAGTTTCACAAAGTTCACGTTCCATCAACTCGAGATGGTCAAAATCAGCAGGAACACGGCGACTGACAAACAGCTCACAATGAACCAGGCATCGAGACGAGGACTTTGTCTACCAAAAGTACAGAACTGTGATACCATGCAAACGCTCCGTCAAACGTCAACAACCTCCACGATGAGATCTGTTGGTTTTCTTGGTTAATGAAATGTCCACAAATATCGACTGGCATGCGTCAACAGCGATATATAGTTACTTTATAAGAACAGTGTCAGCTTTATTTGGTAGTCACGTCAAAAGAATCACTGCAACAACGACATAAAAAAAGAAGTAAAGTGCCACAGCAGCGTTGCCACTGGGGTATGGGGTCTGCTGATGCTGGGGGGGGGGCCATGCTGCGAGCTGGACCACACTGCAGGGTCAAAGCAAAGTGCTAGCTGCCACACAGAAGTGCAGGACGAGTGATCTGCAGCCCTTGATCTGCATAGATTACATTTAAAAAGTTTTTCCCCACTTAAAACCACGACACAGTACAGACCCAAGGGCGACCTGCCGGACGGAGGCGGGAGAAGGACCGGGCAGGGCGGTGCAGAACACCGGACTTCAAACAGATGTGAAGGGAGTTATGTGGGTCGGCCTTCTGGGCTGAAGCCTGACAGGTCCGGGAGCGGGAGCGGGTCTCTGGAGGGTGTCTTTGGTGTCGAGAATCAGCCGTGCGAAGCTGGACTCAAAGCTAAACAACATGACAGGCAGGCAGGAGGAGGCGGGGCCTGTGAGCGGAGGGCTGGGCAGCATGTCGTGGATGCAGAGGGGGCATAAAGCTAAGGCCACTCGTGGTGATAACGCTTCCCGTTCTTCTTTCTCTCCTTCTGGAGATGCTCCAGCTCTGCTTCATACATCATCTCCTGCATCAGGTACTTTTCCCTCCTCATGCGGTCGCAGAGGTCCTTCGGCATGTCCGGGATGAGGTACGCGATGAAGGACTTGATCCCAAACACCAGATGCTGAAAGAAGCATTAATATGACTCGTGAATTACGTTCACGGCCCTACTCTGGAACCATGATTTAAATAAACTATGAAAGACCCCCTAATTCGCCTGTCTTCTTAAAAAGAGCGCTTTAAAAATATGATAAAGCTGCTAAAAATGTTTAAGCTGGTGTACAGTGATGGGATTTAACTTTATCTGCTCGTAGGAGAAAGAAAAAGAAAAGCAGCAGTGACAAACCTCGAAGACGATGATGAAGGCCAGCCTGGCAGCCAACACGTGCCAGAACTGCAGGGTGAACTCGTAGGGCACGGAGCTCCAGGGCGGCGCTCGGTAGTCTCTGTACCGGCAGTACCTGGACTGGCTGCTGTTCTTCAGCTCCCCCATGTCGAAAACGGACAGGCTGCTGTTCACGTAGCCTTGCAGGCACCTGCACGGCACGGGAGACGGGGGACGGGGGACGGGGGACGGGAGAGGGGACAGGTTATCACACAGGCCGCCCACCCGGGACTATTTGTATGGACCAGTTTTACGGCTCACTCGTTCTCGTGGTGCCGGCCCTTGTCCATGCAGGGGCCATACTTGAAGGCGTAAACAAAGCGGGGGATGTAGTCTGAGGTTATAGCGATGACAAAGGCGTTGGTGATGACCGCCAGGACGCCGATCCCTTCCAGAATCCCATGCCAGATACCTTAGAAAAATACAGGAAAACAAACCAAGAAGAGAGAGATGAAATATTTATAAGCAGATAAGCAGCACTGTCATTTAATACTTGCTTCTTAAAATGCTGTTTTTTTAAAACTTTTGTGGTCAGGTTTTATATTTAGACATATATATTATATTTATAATATATATATATATATATATATATATTTATTATATATATATATATATATATTATATGTATTATATATTTATATATATATATATATATATATATATATATATATATATATATATATATATATATATATATATATATATATATATATATATATATATATTATATGTAGATATATTATATAATTATAAATAAATATATATATATTTATATAGTCTTGAATGATCAGTAAACGTCTGCTTCTAACGAAGCGTTGCTCTGTGATCCTGACATGTGATGTGGTCGTGACAGCTGAAGAACTTCTAAATGTTTCAGGGAGCTCTCTTAGTTTAATTATAGGGGGGGGCACAAAGCATCCAGTCTTTTATTACAGGGCCCCCGCAGGGAGGTGTTTCTATTTACTGTGTGGATAAGTGAGCTGAAGGGACATGAGGCACAACATATGGCAGCACAGAAGGGCAGGACGCAGAGACACATCCATCACCACGGGACGGACGACTACAGCCTCCTTCATCACATTTTGCAGATGGAAAAAAAAGAGTCCCTTTATAATTCTGTAATTTGTGTTTCTTCATGTTTACAGGAGAAGGTGTGCCAGAGGAAACATCAGTGACAAACATAGGTGTACGTCAAAAGATGTTTCAACCAAACAGAAATAATTTGTGCTGTCAGAAACAGACTCTGATGTGAAGAGACGAATCTCAGGGAGACAGGAGGGATGCAGAAAGTGTGAACGGTTCCTCTGATTCAAAAACAGCACAGACGCTGCACGAGCGACAGTGAGCGACACAGAAACCTATATCTGTTGCTCGGGCTGGCATCGGCCTCCTCCACTGTGTGACAAATTTGTAAGCATCCAGACGGATCTCGATGATGTTGTTGAGCAGAGCGAGGAGGGGAGCCAGCGGGAACGCTGCTACAAAGATGGTGGTGAAGCCAAACTGAAGAACTGTACATGTAAAGGAGGAAAAAAAACAGACCTCGGTATCGACACAAACAAAGAAATGAATTAAACTTCTTATTTGCAAGTTTACTCTCCAGTTTTACCCATTTCAAGGTATTCATCCACCAGTCCATGGGCATTCATCGGCTGCAGGTTCCAGTCTTTGTCCCATTGTGGGAACTGGGCTTTATTCTCCACGTGATGCCCTCCACTCCCTCCTTTCTTTATCTTCCTACGGGACCACCAGTTCTGCAGCAAGCTGAGAAGGTGGGATGTAGCCGTCAAGTAAAAGCAATTATTTCTGACAGTGCAACGACCACTGAAGGAGCTTCTTTAAGCAACACACAGCAAGATTGATTTGTCTGCAAGATAAAAACCTTTTGATATGCTAATATGATGAAAACAACAACAACAACAACTATATGGACCAGTTGTTGGAAATCACAGTATTTAACATCAGAGATCACAACCAGGTATGACTTACGGGTAACCAAGCTCCATGAAGTTGTTCCAGATCTGCTTGAAGAACATGATGACTCCCATTTGCAGGCACAGATCGATCAGACAACCGCTTGGGTGACACTGGGGAAAAGAAAAAAATCAATTATAAACAGTTGTAAAATCAATATTTCATGTTAAAAGATGCAAAGTTATGAGCGAATACTTGGACACACTTGATCCCGTTCTGTTTTCTGACCATTTTAATTGAAAATGCAGGCAATTATGGAGCGGATTAATTGTTCACAAAGAATAAAAAGGCAGACCGTTAGAAAGATGAATCACTTGGAACGGGGAAGGTAATAATCACCCCGACGTTGCTCTCACCTCCTCCAGCCTCCATCGATTAAAGAGCTTGTTGTATTTCCCAGGCCTGCCAGCAAACCTGGAACATGGAGATGAGGCTCAGTCGCTGCTCATTTCAATCAGTCAATTACGGATAAACTCAGGGGGGAAAAACAAGAACATGTGTAAACACAATAATTATGTGAGATAACAAAAACCGTTCAGACAAAAGTGGTGAAACAACCCAGAAAGGAGGAGCGGGTGTTTGCAGATGCTGTCGGACATTTTTGCACGGTCTTTTAAAAAATTCACAGTTAAAAAAAATAGCAAAGTTCATGGGAGTTGGACTACCTTCCAAGAAAGAAAGCGATGTAAAAGGTGGAGCTGTTCAAATTCACAAACTGGAAGAGGAACATCTTCAGAGCAAAGCTGTTCTCCCACTCAGACTCGGTGCGTGGGTGCTCTAAAGGGGGGGAGCAGGGTTGGGGGGTGAAAGCAGGGAGAAAGTAAACACTCTGCAGCTGTCTGGGACGGAGCACGCCGTGACATCGTTAGAATAGAACACTCACCTAAATTAGTCAGCAGGTAGGCCACCTTCTCATACACCTGACAACATAACAGAACAGAAGCATCAACAGAGAAGAAGGTTGACGAGTCTCTAACCCCCCCCCCCATAAAAGAATAAGACATCCTGGCCTGCGTAACAAACTCTAAATAAAAGCTGCATGAAACATTGACGGATGATGTGACAGATGAAGCGTGTCCAGACACTCACCACGTTGAGAGACATGATGATCATAAAGTTGATGCAGACGCCGGTGCCAGACGTGGCGAACTGCCAGTTCTTCTTCACAAAGTGCCAGTTGAAGGAGGCGAACTTCTCCATCGCAATAAGACGGAAAACCACCACCGCAAACACAGCTGTCAGGACGAGGGAAATCTGAACGGAGAGGACAGGGAGAAGTGAGGATGAGTTAAAAGGCTCTCAGTCGCCCCCCTGGGTACGAGGGGGTAAAGAGCTGTGCAGCAAAGGCAGTAATTAAGTCATTATTCACCTGAAAAAAGAGCACTTCATATCTAATTCAGACAGTAATCAGAGGAAATGAGACCATAATTAAGGCAAATGCATCATTTACATTAGATGAATGTGTCTTCCAGCAGGGGGAGATGTTACACTACTGCTGGCATGTCACACAGCTTCACAGGGCTTGCATTAAGTCCAAGAGGACGGATTATACAAAGGTCACAGAGGTTACCATGAAGAATATTCCAGACACAGACACCATGAGCCGACTGAGTTTGTCTGAGAAGGGCTGGAAAGGTTCAGGCTTGCCAGAGATCGGGTTAACTCTCTCCATCCTGGAGTACTTGGCTTCAAACTGAGGCCTCAGCTCCTCCTGATCAACACAGGAGGAGAATTAACACATGAATTTTACAGCTGAAATGAGTCAAAACGACATTGGATGCATCGGAAGGTTCCTCTGACGTACCTCCTCCTCCTCCCAGTCGATGAGATCCCAGTCGTAAGTGAGCTCTGCCCTCCTCCTCTTCCAGAACTCCAGAAACACCGTGGCTGCAGAGGACATCAGGTATTCATCGTGTTATTGATCTGCTGTGATAAGTGCTACATAGCTTTACTGAAAGCACAGGGAAGTTCACGCAGGAGCCAATGCAGAGGCAAGCAGCACATCACGCTGAGACAACCCGAGTGGGAAGACGTCAGTCTGGAGGCATTGTTTCTTTGTCTCTGTTGTGACTTGAGCTGCACACAACCCCAGAAATATTGTTCTTTCAGCGTTGAGGCTCTTCATTATCCCAGACATGAAACACCAGAGAAAGGCCCTTATTTAAACGGGATGGCACACATCTTAATGTTGTGGTTTTGTACATCTGGAGTAATTCGTCCCCGGTAATCATGTACAGTTGCACATGTGTACGTCATTAATACCAGAACCGCTTTTCCAAGTCCTCGATGATGAGTCTATTGAATATTTCAAGGGCCTGGACACCACAAGAGGATGCTTTTTGGTCTCTCAGGAATCATTGTGCATATTTATTTCAGGACTTTCTGGCTCGATTTAGACTCAATGGAGAACGTGCAGAAGGATCTGCAGGCTGATTCAGTAAATGGTGGAAAACATCATTATTCTGCTTCACATGACAGCTTCATGCACTGAAACAAAAGCAAGTGGTTTTAAAAGCAGCAGATCTGAACCCTTAGTCAGAATAACTCCAGCTGCTGTTGCAGAGACAACGTTGAAGTTTAATATAGCTTGACCCATTTTAGTTTAAAAAGACAGAAAAGTGGCCTTTTCTCGATGCCTACATCCGGTCCCCTGGGCGAGCCGGTTTTCATGTCTATCCCACAGAAGCACTCGCATGGCCGACCCAAAGCGCACTAGCCGAGCGGTGCAGCAACGCCACTTCGCTCTGCGTTGTCAAATGTGGGGATTCAGAATTGGACCTTCCTGGACTTTGTTTAGTTCAAACAGAGTGTGCTGAGTCGTCCCTCCAGTGCGGGTGATTGTTCATAGAGCTGGCAGTTAGATGGATTTGGGCAGGACACCACACAATAATGCCCAAGCTCCATATTACAAAGATATTACAGCTGTGGGAAAGATGCAGCAATACACCAACATAATGGTTCAACCCTGCAGCCCTGCCAGGCGAATTATAACCCTCCTCTGGAGAGAGGGTTAATAATCCCACTAATTACATCAGGATAGCGCTCAAAGTGTAAATGCAGACATTCAGTCGGAGGAAGCTTGCCGTTATTTATCCTCTGGAAACACATTACCGAGTGAAGCTCTTGTGTTTGCACTAAAGATTGTTTACTGTGCAGAAATTCCCACCTGAAAAACTTAATGTGTTTTGGAGGAGTCGAATGGATGTTGGAAACAGGAGTGCCAACTCTCTTGTATAAATAGAACTGGACTGCAGAACTCAAACACAGAAAAGAGGCCATGCAAGAGAAAACGTACCCCAGATAGCCATGAAGATGGCAAAGAAAACCGTTCCACCGTTGTCAAACAGATGTGTCACCTGGAAACACAGGAAGAGGAGAGAAAAGGGCGATGACTTGATTACATCTGCTGTTTCTAATGCCTAAGGAGCTTTAAGCAGACTGAATAGTAATCATGAAACTTTGAGAATAAGCTGATTGATTTAGCTTAAAGCCGCAAGAAGTGGAAACACTTCACCTGTTTCTGGTTCATGGCACAAAAAAGTCAGAAATGGAAAGAGCAACGGAGCCTGTTGTGGCGAGTGAATAAACTTTGATTGTCCAATGCAACTTTTAAATGAAGACAGTTTAATCTGGATCTCAACGTTTTTTGTAAGCAGCTCAGTGGGTTTGTGACGTTTTAAATGTTCTGATCTAGAGTCTGACGAGTCGGTGTCCAGCGGATCTGCACCGACCTTGGCAAAGACGCAGCTGTCACTCAGCGTCCACGGCTCGCAGGTTTCCTCACACATGGGACACATGATGGTGGTGTTGGCTTCGCAGATCTCTTTACTGGTGACACAGTGAATCAGGAAACGTCAGCAACAATCATAAACTCGCGCTCTGGAATCACAAAGGAAAACATGGGCAGTTTTCTGGCGAGGCCGCGCGGACTGACCTGACTTGGCTCGAGTCCATGGTGAAAAGTCCGTAGAGGAAGACAAACACGCCGACGAGGGCCGCGGGGATCAACATGCCGGTATACCAGCCCAGCCAGGCGAAGTAAAGGCCGATCTTCTCCCCAAAGTAGCGCCTGCAAGCAACATGAAGACAGAGGTGGATATAACCCACTAATCTGCGCTGAAGGGTAATTAAGCTGTGTACTTTCAGACTGCGGAGTGGTTGGTTACAGTGAGGTGGTTGTAGTGTGTTAATGGATGGTGAAGCTGCTGGACTGAAAGGTCACTGTGATAGGAAACGGATCAATAGCTGCATCTAACTCTTATTGTTCTCTTGAGCAAGTCCCTTATTTCACATCTGGCTAAGTCAGGCGGAGTAATGCAGTTAAAGGGAACAAACACTCACAGCAGGGTGTAAGAGGACATGAGTGTGAGTAACTTATGACTTCTATACGCACACCAGAGCCCCAATCTATGAACGCTTACCCAACAATTAGCAGCAAATACTTCCTATGAGCACCTGCAATGTAAACATCTGAATTTGTGGCTGTACTCACTACAAAGCAAGACAGTCTGTAAAGGTAAACAGTGAAATCCTTGACGGATTCTTCTCACGATCGAATAACAGAGAAACATCACTGGAGCATCATAAACATGAGATAAAGAGCGCTGACGTCTCACATTTGAACCAAACTGAAAGCTCTTGAACGATGTTCGATAAATGTCAAGATTGTCGAACGACTGGCACAAATTCAGTAATGAAACCTTCATCTTAAAAGTCAATCAGAGGTCAACTAAATCATTATATTCAAAGCAAATCTTTTGGGTATTTGGTCCTGCAGGAATTTTAACTTGAACAGAAAATCAAACGTTTTGACTAGAAATCCATGCTGAATAATATATTGTGATGCAAAATCCTCCAAATCCTCCAAATATCTAAAGTGTTATACCACCAAAGAAGCTTTGCAGTTACACCTGAACAAACTAGGTTATCCATCATGTTACTATGGAAACCACAGAGGTAGGGCATGTTTTCATACTTTATCCTCAGCTAAAATGCTGACGTTCAGTTAATAAATAACATAATACAGATTAGAAAAGTATGTTTCTGCATCAGAGAATGTTCAGTCACTGCAATTTAAACAATGACAAGTTTTATGTGCCAGAAAAACATGCGCTTTTAGAAAATAGAGTAAAAAGTTTCAGAGTGCAGCTTCATTACACAAAGAACAGCTTTGGCAGTGTTGGTTTATTATAAACAGACTGGCAAATCTGCCTTGTAACCATTATTATTAATGACATGTCAAATATTGGTCATTTCTTTTTACAGAAGAAGCTGTAATATATCACATCTGATACATGAATTTCTGAAACTTCTCCATCACCCCCATAATAAAGACAAACAAAAAAAAAAAAGTTCAGTCACTGGAAAAACAAGATTCCCATCTGACTGCTCAAGTCCTCCAGAGGTGATTTCATGTGGGTCCTACACAAACGTCTCCAAAATGTAAGTTTGCAAATAAATAATAATAATAATAATGACTTGGATTTATATAGCGCCCTTCTAGGCACCCACAGCGCTTTACAGAAATCATTATTCATTCATACACATTCTCACCAGTGGTGGTAGCTACATTTGTAGCCACAGCTGCAAACTGCAGACTGACGGAAGCGTGGCTGCCATATCGCGCCTAACGGCCCCTCCGACCACCACCAACATTCATACACATTCACACGAGGCAAGGTGGGTAAGGTGTCTTGCCCAAGGACACTACGACAGCAAACTGGGACAGAGCGGGATTCGAAC
The DNA here is from genome assembly GCF_033807715.1 of Cololabis saira. Lineage (NCBI taxonomy): Eukaryota > Metazoa > Chordata > Actinopteri > Beloniformes > Belonidae > Cololabis > Cololabis saira. The sequence continues at coordinate 33,298,254 of NC_084591.1, forward strand.
CGCTGACCTTCGGATCATTGGACGACCCACTCTACCACCTGAGCTACTGCCGCCCCAAATAAACATTTAATAAATACATTTTGGAAAAGGTCATGTGGACTGATGAATCCCTAATAAACTGTTAAGTTGCTATAAGGAGAAAAAGGACTAAACTTTTTTATCTGTTGAGGAATAATCAAACTAATTTAAATTTATAAAGATTCTGGAAGTACAAAAAACACCACACTGCCTTTAAAAGGATAGAAAAAAACAACAACAAAAAAAACTAATCCAAATCCAAATCCAAAAGATCCAAAGACTCAAATCCTCAACAGACTCCAACAGGCAGCAGCTGATAGTTTTGCCTCGACCTTCAGAGTTTTGCCTCGACCTTCAGAGTTTTGCCTCGGCCTTCAGAGTTTTGCCTCGGCCTTCAGAGTTTTGCCTCGGCCTTCAGAGTTTTGCCTCGACCTTCAGAGTTTTGCCTCGGCCTTCAGAGTTTTGCCTCGGTCTTCAGAGTTTTGCCTCGACCTTCACTGGAATAAAACGTGATTAAAACTATGTGGATGGATCTCCAAGCGGCGATGTCTATGCTAAAGTCCAAGAGAGCTGCACAGAACTGAAGAGGGTGAAAAGCCTTTAAACAAGGACAGAAGGACTTCCACTGTAGCCGCTATAAAACGTGTTTACAGCTTTGCTTTTTGCCAAAGGCAGCGTTACTTTTATCGAGTGCAGACCGCACAGGGTGCCTAATTGCTTCACTTGTGGCTCGTTTCCTTTGTGTTTTAAAAGCAAAATCTACAAAATTAAAACAAAGATTTGTATGAAATATTCAAGAATTTAAATATTTTAATGTTAAGCCTTTAAGCAACCTGGGCATTATTTACTCACTTAGCTATTAACAATAACAAAACCCCAACTTTTTGTGTGCCCCTGTGTAAATTCAATAAAGCCATTTAAGAAAAAAAAATCAAATAAGAAGTCCTTTTTTCACCAGTTGGGTTAATTTAATATGATAAAAGCTGACGGCTCAGCAGAGGGAAATCCTTTACAGTAAATCCAACATTGTTTCAAAGCACTCGTGCTTGTTGATTTGCTCTGTTGCTTAACTTTGGAAAACCACATTAACAAAAGCTTTTATGGCTCGCAGCTTAATTCATTTATTTTTCTCATTTTATAATATTTCTCTTCATGTCCCAATGGCCAGAAAATGATTAAACTCTTATGTGCACAAAAATAATATTTCCTCGCCTTCTTTCTGGCTTAGAATCAGAAGATGACATTGATATCGATATTGATATTGATACGAGTCTCTTGACTGCTTTAAAAGATGGAGCTTGACTCCAACTTAACTTACAGCAGAAACGCATAAATCAGAGGAAAAACAAACATCCACATCGCCTATTAAGAGCTCCTGTGTCCTCTCTGCATAATGCCTTGATGCAAAGAATCAGAAAAGTTCCTCTGAATAATAAAATGTAAGACTCAACTCAGTTCTGTCTCACACAAATATGGTATTTATCCTCTTATCCAGACAAATGTAACATCGAGGCACCAAGGGAAGTGAAAACTGCATCTCAGCTATTAAAATAACTCAGAAAGTTCAGAAACAAAAGAGGATCAGGGATGCCAAGTGGTGCATGCAGCTATTGCTAATTTTATATTTCACCCTCTGTAATGCAATGCACAGAGAGAGAGAGAAAATGAAGACAGCTAAAAAACCAAACAAAAACACCAGAAAAACAATCCAGCAAAAACAGGTCATGATGCCGCAGCTCCTGCCTCTAAGCTGATTACCTGATCAGATCGAGAGGCTGATATTTGTACCAGATGCCCCAGCGAGCCCAGCGCTCATACAGAAGATGTCTGTGGTTCTGGGCACCGTGCGTCTTTATGGGATGTCTGCTCTTGTACCCACCCTGAGAACACAACAAGTGCGTTAATGTACGCCAGGCAGAACTGTACGAGCTGATTATTCAGCCACCGTTACTGCGGTTCTAGCTGCTTGTCTGCTTGGCCTGTTTCTGAGGGTTAACTTCTTACAGCTGACATTTATCGCCGTGAGAAGGTCTTACGGGGCCTTAATAGTGCCATATTCATAAATGTTTTAAACTCACCTCATGTGGAGGGAAAGCAGCCTCGTAAGTGTTGTTGCCCAGTAGTCGGTTGATACCTGCAGTAAAACAAAGGAGGGGCATGTCAAAGGGAAAACCGATAACATCCCAAATAACACGAGGGCACCACATCAAAAATTCATGACTAGTCATTAATGGAAGCAGCAGGAGTTCAGAGGGACAATAAAACTCAGTCTTTCACAGCCAGTTTACACCCAATCAAAGCAAATCAAATAAAACTTAATTTGTATAGCACTTTTCACACAAATAAAAAATGCAACACAAAGCGCTTTACATAAAACATAATGCCCCTCCACCCGCCCGCCCGCCCACCCACACACACACACACACACACACACACACACACACACACACATACACACACACACACACACACACACACACACACACACACACACACACACACACACACACACACACACACACACACACACACACACACACACACACACACACACACAAATACAGACGCAAGCACACTGTAGTTGACACAAGTATATGCCTGAGCACTGAGGATCCATGTGAGGAAACGGTATCAGGGAGCCATCCACACTAGGAGGTCCCATAACTCGCAGCTACAAGGGGAGCCTCCACAGAGACCATCCCGGCCCGGACGGATAGAGGAGTCCACACCACAGCGGTGAAGCCGTGGTGCAGAGCTCCACAACCATCCAGGCCAGAACCACCCCCAGGACGAACCCCTGCAGGCCAGAGTCACTCCCAGCATGGAGGCTCCCCATGAGGAAACACTGGAGATAAAAGCTACAAAAACGCAGGATAAGATAGGCTATGAGGTTAAAATACACGATAAAAGAATTTAAAAGTATAACATAAAATCCTAAAAGTAAGTCTAGATAAGAAGGGGCTGCTAAAACAAGCATAAGAACAACTTAAACCATAAGACCATAAGACCTGGGTTAAAACAACAAGAACAGCTAGTTAAAACAGGGGTATATGAGAAAGACTAAACGGAATCAGCTAAAAGCCAATTTAAAAAGGTGAGTCTTGAGCCTGCTTTTAAAAACATCAACAGTCTCACCAGTATAGACCTGACATCCTACAACAGGTTCAAACAGCTGACAGAGCTTGAAAATAACCAGACAGAAGTGCACATATTTGCATGGCTGTTGATTGAGCTGCAGATGGTAAACGCTGGAGTAGGGCGGGTGTACCTGAAGAAGGTTTTTCACCCCTGTGGCCGGCCTGATGTGATGTGGTGGGAAGTAAAGAGGCCAGTAGCATAGAAACAAAGCTTGAAGGCCAAACTAGAAACATGCTAGAAGTGATGAGATGAGACACACAGCTACCAAAACCGATATACGAGGGAGGTGAGGAACAGGTGAGCGGCGATCCTTACCCATCTTTAATTTTCCCTCTTCGTACTTGGTGCGCTGCAGAACATGATGAACTATTCTGCTTCTGGTGGAATTTGAAAAAAACGTCTCTCTGTTGTTGATGGTGAAGCTGAGGGGAAACGACCGAGCAGTTATTAAGTTGTTCATCAACAAGATGCTGTCGAGGTCCTAAGTGAGGCCTGAATCGATTACGACGGTGAGTTCTTTCAAAATGAACTCACGGCATAACGTTTGCTCTCACTTTAGCATCCTTAAAAACATCCAAGATGACAAAAAGGGGAACGTGGTAATGATTCACCACAGATGAGATGAGACAATGCATTTCATTAAAGAAGCTTTAAACATGAAGATCATGAATAAAATGGGGAATCAATGATTTAATGGATCATCTGTGCTGCATTTCAGGGAGTCTTATTAATGATTAACTGGTCTTGCTGTGGCTTCTGACTTCAGGGTCGCTGTTACTGAATATAAAAACTGTCACGGATCAGCGTGCACCGCCTGCTTTCAAAAGTTCTGGGCATCAAAGTACGTGATACGCAGCAAGCACACGGGAATGCAAAACAGGTTACTGTCATGGCTCTTACTGGTGCATGCGTGCTCTGCTGAAGGGAGCGGTGTAGCAGTCGGTCTCCTCCAGGTCAGGCAGGGCCTCTTTGTCCAGCTTCATGGGATTTCTGGGAAACCAGCTCTTTATCTGTTGGCATCTCACATGAAACCTGCTGCACAGGCGCGCCGAAAAACAGGATTAACGTCACAGATTATCAGCAAGATCCTTTTTTTTTTTGATGCTTTGATGCTTAACCTCTTCCTTTATCCAACCCTGACAGCCTCACCCCCCCTGAAAACACGTTCACGCACACATGGACACGTGACATCACACAACAAGTTATTGTTTTTACATGTTTATAGTGTAAGTCACAAGCCTGGGACTGACTGACCCACACTCACAACCAGATCTGCTCAGGGGTGGATGTAGTTTTTTACGTCTGTGTTGTACATTTGCGACATTTCTCTCTCTTTTTTGGTAAATTGGGCTCTTGTGGTGTATTATTTGGTAGGAAAGTGTATAACCTGCTTTTACAGCATTTTGAAGAATCAGGGAGGAATCCAGACGGAGAGCTAAGCTAACAACTACAATCAGGCCTACAAAAGTGCAAATTTTTATGTATTTTTTTAAATTAGTTGTATTTTTCACGATTTGGTTTGTATAAACCCCTTTACCCTTCCTTGATTGTTGGGGTGGTACAGATATCTCAGAGATGAAACACCTGCTATTTCAGGGTAAAATAACTGCTGCAAGAGTTTAAGGTAACACTTTATAATAACTATCCCTTATAACTAGTTAATAGATCATTAGTAACAATTAATAAGCTATTAATGAGTTGTGAAGTATTTTTTAACAGTCTGTTAAGGACTCATAATGATGCTTATAGATAGTTAATAGGTCATTAATAAACTAATAGTTAATGAGTTATAAATGACTTGCTAAATAACAGTTAACAGTTTGTTAAGGATTTATAACTGTGCCTTATAGTCAATAGATAACTTACAAGCCGTTAGTTAACAAGTTATGAACGACTTGTTAACTGTATGTTAATGATTTATACTTATATCTTATAAATTAGTAATAGATCATGAGTAAATCACTTACTAATGACTTGTTAGGTATCAGTTAATGACTTGTTAAGAATCAGTTAATAGTTTATATACGTTATTGGGACGTTATTCTAAAGTTGCAACTATTCCTCATTTATTAACTGTTAGTAAATGAGGAATAGTTGCAACTTTAGAATAACGTCCCAATAACATCATTATGAATCCTTAACAGACTGTTAACAAATACTTCACAACTCATTAATAGCTTATTAATTAACTGTTTACTAATGATCTATTAACTAGTTATAACGGATAGTTATTATAAAGTGTTACCGAGTTTAAATATCATATTTTCTATGGAAATTACAACACGCAGTGTTGCAGAGGTGAACGAGGGACACTTGTTTTCCTGTTAGTCACATTTCTGTCATTCTTTCTAAGTACATTTGTCACTTGTTTGGGAAACTAACCAGTGTGGTGTAGGAAGAGGAATCATTCCTGAACTCCACACTTGAGTGACTGTTTCCTATTCAAGCCTCTTTCACAGCCCATACATTAACCTCTAGCATCCATGCTGTCTTTCAGATGTAGCTTCAGTTCCCACACTTCTGAATGACTCAATCGTTTGTGCACAGAAATATAAGAACCAAAATGAACTAAAGCACGAGACAATATGGCTATGTTTTTAATCCAGTATAAAGTTAAATAAGTGCCGCTCAGTTGATAATAAAAGGAGTTAAACAGAACAAATGTGACGTATTTACATTATTAGGCCTGTGCAGATGTGGTTTGATTAGTTTTACTAGCTGATAATGGCTCATTAACAGACCTTTGCAGACCCGAACGGCGAGCTGACGCAGGACCATTTATTTGAATCGGGTGCCTTTGCAGGAAGCATCTAGATTCTAGAACATCCAGGACACTGGTGCCGAGGACTCTCACTAAAGGTAGCTACTAAAGCAAATTAACAATCTAAATAATGCAGATTAAACAAACATTTCTTTTTAGAAATATATTTTATTTCATGATTGGAAAGAAAAGTATTCAAGTGATATTCAAAGGAATATGAGCCAGAACCAGCAGTATCCAGGCACAGGTCCATATTTGACAGTAAATCCAGTTTAGTTCTGCAGGATGCAGCGGGGTTTTCCTCAGACGCAGGGTTCAAAGCTGTTGTACCAATGCTGCCTTGACACGACATGACTGTTAAACAAAACTGCAAATACTGTGTGCTGAAGGAAGAGAAAGGGACCAAAGGAAATACTGACTCTAGTCATCCTAATTACTTTCCTCTTCAACACAAATAATTAGTCTGGTTCTTCTGGACTTAACTCAGCGGTGCAGTACCAACGAGCAGAAGGGGATACAGGACGCATTTCACAGTATCTCAACAGAAATGTGAATCAGTGTGTTAACGCTGTAAAAATCCTGATCTTCCGAATGTTGATTTATAATTTTATCCCTAAATCACCAAAAATAACAATAACCCAGTTCTAAATGTCTATCTCTGGTTTATCAAGCAGGTTCATTACATAATAGCTGTACAACAATGTCCTTATGTCCATTACACAGGGCTGGCTGTTCAGTGTGTAAAAAGGTTATTTATTATTATCATTAGGAGACATTTCCATCTTTACAGCTCTGATTTTATTTAAATAGGTTATTGTTGGACTGTTTCTACCTCCAGAGAAAAGAAAAGAGAGAGTTTGAACATCACAAGTTCACCTTTCTAAAAATAATTATGCAGATATTCTCGTGATGCTCCATCTATTCTCACTCAGAGGTGTGCTACTGAAGGGTGCAGCCGTAAGTGGGTGAGCCGCCTGTACACCAACACCGCAGGACCACAGGCCCACGCCGCAGAGCTGCCAGAGCAACACTTCTCTCCTCAGCCTGAACAGCTTCTCTGCACGCTTCCAAGCACAAAACAACACACGCCCACGAACACCCCGCCCCTCCCCACGACCAGACACTGGGCCCGTTGGCCGCCAGCGTGGACGACGCTCCCCGCCATCAACTCCCGCAAGGCAGCAGGTCCACACAACATCCCTGGTCGTGTGCTGAAGGACTGTGCAGAGGAGCTTACGGATGAATCCTGAACATGTTTAACACTTCTCTGAGGCAAGCCGTTGTCCCATCATGTGTCACAGCCACCACCATACCTGAGCCGAGGAAATCACCCCTATCCCGCTATAACGATCCCTGCCTCGTCCCTCTGACAGCCATCATCATGAAGTGCTTTGAATGGCAAGTCATATCGCATATCAAAATCCACCCCTCCTCCCCCCACCACACTGGACCTCTTCCAGAGGATACTTTAGCTCCGTGGAGCTAAATGATCCACGGATGATGCAGTCTGCTCTGACCTCCACCCAGCCCTCACCCACTGCACAAAAAAGACTCACACATGCTTATAGACTTCAATTCAGCATTCAATATCATCATACCTCAACAACTCATCTGCAAACCTGACAAACTGGGATCAGCAGCTCCTCTGCAACTGGCTGCTGGAGTTCTTCAGGCCACAAGCAGGTCGTGTTGGCAACAACAGATCAGGGGCCCCTCAAGGTTGTGTACTCGGTCCCCTGCTCTTTACCTTGCTGAGCCACGACTGCACAAGAACTTACAACACCAAATCACTCAGTGAAAATTCTGGACGACACAATTCTGGTGATTGTCATTGCCAAGGGCGATGGGACTCACTACGGGAAAAATGGTCAACATTCTGACCACGTCATGTAGATACAACAACCTCCTGCTGAATGTCAGCAAGACTAAGGAGATTGTTGTCAGCTTCCAGAGAAGCCACACCCAACACTGACCATTGATGATGCTCTCTTGGACTACCAACCCTGCATCACTGGCGAAAGCCCAGCGGCACCTTTACTTCCTGTCTGACCAAACCAGAGCGGGCAAGTGCCCCACCACCCATCATGAGCAAATTCAACCATTCAAGAACCATTTCCAGCTGCATCCAGCTGCGTGCGGCGGGAGCTGCACTGATTACAACAGGAGATCCCTGCACCTGAGAGGATCAATGGTGCGCCATTGTCCTCCCTGCAAGACATATACACCACCTGCCTCACCCGCAAAGCTATCACAATTGCGAGCGATGCAAGCCACCGCGCACACAATCTGTTCAGGCTCCTGCCCTCTGGGAGGAGCTACAGGAGTCTCCGTTACCGCACCAACCCACTCACCAACAGCTCCATCCACCACACTGTTAAACCCACTCCCCTCTTCACCCGCAGCTCCACCCACCAGGCTTTCAGAAAGCTAAAAATCTCTCCTCTCATCCATGTAGTTTGAAAACGTTTTCTGTCTCTGTTGCCCATGGAGATACCTCCACTTAAGCATGCCATCATAATCAAAGGTGCTGCTCTGGTTAAAGTCATAGTTATCAGACAGATTTCAGTTGGTCCATTTAATGATGTGGACGACACGTCATGTACAAATACCAGAGTTAATTACAGAGTTTCACAGGGTTCTGGATTGGAAACGATTGTGTTTATAGATGCTTCCTCTGGATATGATAACCAGGGAACAACGTTCGTTTCCAAGGTTATGCAGATGACACCCAGCTGTATTAATCTATGAAGCCTGAGAAAAATAAGCACTTTGTGTAATTACAGGCTTGTATTGGAGACATAAAGGCTTGGATGACCCATAACTTTATACTTCTAAATTTACAATAAACCTAAGGTTGTTCATTTTGGCCAACCACAGAGTTTTTCTCTAAAATCATTGTGATGAATCTTGGAGCCATTTGTGACCAGGACTTGTCTTGTGATTCTCATACAGTACTAAACATGTACCTGGAATAGATTTTCTTTCATCCCTCTCTCTGGAAAGCAATCTAAGGTTGCAATTTACTTTGAAAAGTGCTGCAGAAATAATTTTGAAGTTACAGCTAAACTACACAGTTGTGCTGATCACACACTTCCTCAGATGCACCAGCACACGCAGCATCCACGATGAGAATAATCATATATATGTAATCTCCTCACCTGCCAAAGCGTTTGCTCTTCCAGTCTGTAAAGTAGCATTTTTTCCTGAAATAAAAACAGAAAAAACATCAGACAGTGTAAAAAATGTCTAGGATTAAAAATAATTTATTTATTTTTTCCTTGCGCTACCTGAAAGGCATTCGGATGTTCATCCGTTCTGCATATTTGCACAGCGTGTCCCAGGGGGCGTTAACCTTCACAAACATGATGTCGTTGTTCGTCAACGAGGGCTTTAAAGTAAAAATGAAAAACAAGTTTGACAGCTGAGAAGTTGGGAAGTCAAATCGATCAAAAGCCTTGAGAGCAAAGCAGATGTGTTCACCTCCTTCTCCAGCATGAGACCTTCAGCTCGTAGATTCTTCTCAAAGGTGCATCTCTTTTCTACCTGCGGACTGGACTTCTTGTAAACCAGGATGTAATCTACCCTCTTTTTCCCATCTCGGAAGAAGAGTCCCGTGTCAGAGCGCTTCTTTACCTGTGGAAGCAATAGTTCACCTCCGGATGTCAGATGAGACTTGTCAGGGGACCGTTACCAAAATAAGTTCAGAGATACACCAGAGATTTGACAAATAAAGTGCAATCTTGCAAACGAGGTACCTGGAGGGAATCTGTGCGAGTCCCTAATCTAGCACGGCCGACAGGCTTTGGTGGAGGAACGGGCTGCTCGGGTCTGGTCTCACGTATTCTCACTTCAGTTTCTTCAATATGGTCTTCTTTGCCATCTTCTGCTGCACAACGACATGACATGATCAATGACACCGAGGCTGAGCTGGGGAGACCTGTTCAAAGCCTTTGTTTTTCTGCAGGTCAATATTTTCATTCATCACACTTCCAGCATGGAAATTAAATCAAAGCAAAAGAAAAATATGAGTTATTTAAGTGTGGGAGTCAACAAAGGAACGACCCATCGGTGCGAGTGAAAAACATGGATGCACTGATGTTGAAAAGACAAAAATGTTATTCCCCTCTGTGGATTTTAATCCATCTTCCTGAACACAAACAACATGCTTTGTTAATCCTGTGCTTAGAGGGAAGACAAAGAGGACAGGAAGAAAATGTGCAGAAATGAATTTTCCAAGTGTTTCAACAGCATGACAGAGTAACACTGTTAGATGTTTTATCTTATTTTCTTTTCTGCAAAACCACAACATCGATTAATCTATCCTGCAGACTGCGTTTTAACACCTGAAGTCTTCTCCAATTTAATGCTGGGAGAAGGCTTTAGCTTTAATAATGAAACTACTGCAAAAACAATAGATACATTAGGTTAAATCATGAGTTTTTATAATATATATGTGGCAAAAAAACACCAAGAGCTGTGGAGTTTGCTGCAGCAGCAGAGCAGAGCCATGAAGACCTGGTAGACTGAGATGAAGCTCATCTGACCACATGCAGACAGCAGCCTAATGGTTCCTGAATGTTTCTAGCTTGCCAGCTAACCGCTGGCAAACATTTAGATTCATCATCGTCCTGCTGACTTTGCTCATGATCAGATTCAGCTTCATCGCAGTCTTCCAGGTCTTTATATCACTGCCCTGCAGTTGCTACAAAATCCACCAACGCTTGCCTTTTTTCCTCACAAGTAAATAATACCATTCACTGTAAAATATCCCCTAAATCTCTCCTGGACTTTCTGAAAGCCATATTGAACGGTAAACTATTCTTCTCCCCTATTTTTGAGGTGAGATAGGAAATGCCCAGGTCTAGTAACCCCCCCTAACGTGGTGTTTTGAAGTTCTGGGAAACGTGTTTTTGCAAGGCCTGAACATTGCCTGTGAGGTTAGGTCGGTGAAATTGTTCCTGTTTTGTTTATACCTTATAATTTAATTTGAATATATAATAAACAGTAATAATGTCCACACATATACAGTAGAACATTTGTACTCATCACCACAGACACCTTCACGGTGTCATGTGTCGTGTGGTAAATCAGGCTGGTGGAACTACTCATCCATCTGAAGTACTGCATCCTGGGTTTTGTTCCTGTCTTGGAGCTGACCTGTCTGTGGTGGGAGGAGGCTGCAGGAGGTACTGATGCTCTGACTCAAACCCTCGATGTCTGGTTTGGGGTCTGGGCTCAGAGGCACGGACAGGAAGTGGTTGAGGTTGATTGGATGGGTCTGACTTTGGGCCAGGCAGGGCAGGCTGCGTCGAGATGGTTTCAGGCTCTTCTCCTTCAGGATCTCACTGATGCTGGTGTGCATGCCTGAGGACAGGGGAGCAGGAAGAGAAATTAAATACTTGGAATATTCCATATGCATGTTATCGTGGTTTATGATGTATAAATTCTTCTGATATTACAATGCAACATTCTCCTGGGAAGCTGGCAATAGCACTGCAAACTACCCTGATACCCATCTGACCTTAAAGCTTTATCCATAAGGGGAAGTAAAAGTGAAAGCACCGAAGCCTGGGTCCCCTCAGTTTTGACAATCTGACTGTTTGATATTGATGCGTGTGAGTGAGTGAGCTTTATGAAAGTATTAAAACAAATAAAAAAAGCACTCAACTGCCCCTTGAATTTAGCAGCTGCTGTCAAAATGCACCATATACGTGCAATTTCAGCCCATCCATGGCGATACCGCAGTGATAATCTTCACGTATTTATTCTGCAGCGACTATATTTATGCTTGCTCAGACCTGCATATTTCAGAAACCAAATAAAAACTCAAGAGCTCCACATGCTGTGAAGAGCAACTGTAAAAATCCTTTCCTGCAGGTTTTCTGCAATTAAATGTCCATAATAATATCTATGACTCTTTGTTTATTCTGTATTTATTACCTCATATCTTGTAAATAAGCATAAACAACCAATAAAAAAAGCTATAAACAAAAGACTGTTTCCAGTTAATACTGAAACCTTCACACTAACTAAAATTAAGAGTTGGTGAAAAAGAAAGGGAGGGGGAAGTCAATTAAGACATCAGTGGGTCTATCCCCTTACTGCCACGGCGATGCTAATACGTGTCCTTCATAGTGCATCCTTCAGTGCATTAAAACCATCTGCATTTCCACTATCAAATTACACACTTCAATACCTCAAGATAAGCAGCATAATGGGGCCTCACAACACATTTTCTCTATTTTGTGCAGTAATTACTTTAAAAAGATAACCACATTAAGCTGTTTTCTCCTTAGCATGTCATTGTTTTTATTAATACCATTTGAGGTCATTTTCCAACATTCAGTCATATGGTGCTGCAGGAGCTAACAGATTATTGGAACAATCCTGCTATAATGAATTTCAGAGGTTAATAACAACGATGAATGTCGTGTCTTCCAAAGCCTTTTACCCGACCGTCAGTCCAGGCTGCAGCTTCTGACAAGTAAAAAGTACTGTATATATTCATGAAATTAAGAAAACCCCTTTCAGCGGGAACATGATGAACTGACGTTCATTCTCAGACTCTCGGTGACCTTCCTGAAACGCTCGACTGAAATGTGCATTGACAATTTACTCCGGGGAGCCTGAGTGCCGTCGGTGAAAGCTGTGCAGTAACTCAGTTTCATGACATTAATCTCCACGGATTTCCCGAGCGCTGTTGTTGTGAAAGTGGAGCCAGTTACAAATGGGGCCCTGAGGGCCCACGGGAGCCACCCATTACAAGGTGTATTTCCTGTGCTGCCCGGGGAGCTGAAGTAACTGAAAGGGATGATCCTGAAGACGCATTGAGAAAATAGGAAACGGAGCTGTGCATTGAAGCAAAGCTACGTTTGGGGCTGCTGAGATACACATTATTCAACAGACGTAATTTAAAAACCTGTTTGAAAACATACTGAAGTATAAACATCTGAAGTCCCATGCAGCTCAACCTTTTTTTTTTCAGATTTGCCTCACAGCTAGACGGTTCAAATCTTGGCTATGTGTGCTATGTTTTCTCAAAAAGTCAAAAAACATGCACGTTAGGCTGACTGGTGGCTCTAAATTGACCATAGGAGTGAGCGAGAGCACGTCCAGTTGTTTGTGCAGCTGTGCCCTGTGTTGGAGTAATGACATGTCCAGGATTAAACCCTGCCTTTCACCCAAAACAGCAGGATCCAGATCTGCAGCGACAGATATGTATAACTGAGGATTTTATGGCCTTGTGAGTCCTTGTTTCTCTCAACAGCAACACACCTCACTGATGTTCTTGTTGTAGTGAACCAGTGAGAATCGTACGTTTCTACTGAAGATGCCAGAGGTCGGAAGTGCCATTATTTCCTGGACTCTGTGTGAAAAGTGGATGCAATCAAATTGAATATAACAGAAAATCTAATCAAGCCTGTCTCCATTTCGTTATGAGTCCACCCAGAAATTTGTAGGACTGACATGGAATCACAGTAGAATAAACTAATTTTGGAGCCTGATGGCCCTAAAAGACTTTGAAGATTTAAAATAGACTCCCTAATGCAGAGGATGTTAGCATCGTGTGAAACTGGCTCCATGGAAGATTCAGAGCTAATGTAGATGAAAAGACTAAAAACCAACTCACATTTCTTGGGCTCTGTGGAAATCAGGGAAGTGATAATAGTTATCTGATCAACACTGGCCTGTCCCAACGCTTTAGCTTCGTTAGCTCTTGAGGGGTGACTGAACTGGGCCCGGCTGTCACTACAATTGCGCAGGAACTGAAGAAAATGAACTATCTGAAGATAGTTCATTTTCATTGTGTAAGTCTGTATTAAAGAGTTCATCCAACATGAAATCCGGTGTTTAATCTCGCTATGCATGGGCTAAAACTGCTTTAAGAGAGGAATGCTAATCCTGTGTTAGTCCATGCTTTGGTACAAGCTGGCACAGCTAGGTGATGTCAGTAAGGTGATGCAGTGAAGAAGAACAAACACCCTTTTTAACCGTTTGTCTGCATAGAAATTAATCCTGTAAGTACTTCTCAGTCACCCACTCAGGTTCATCTGATGAGGAGCTGTCGTGATCTGTGATTTTAATTTCTTGATTTAGATTTTTTTTTAATTTGATTTTATTCCATTCAGCTTGCAGTGAAAGCCAGGGCTCCTCTGAAAAAAAGCTGAATTTTACAGCAATCGATAAAAAACATAAATTACATACAATTTTAAAACATTACATTTCAGAGTTAAAAAAGTTAAAAATATCTCATTTAAGGGCAACCATGCCATGTTTATTAGCAGTCATGCTGTGTCTTTGGCATCTAAAGGGTGTCATTAAACAGTCTAACTGCGGTATGCATGACTGAGTTTTTCAGCCTGCTGGTCTTGGCCTTGGGTTCAGCTTGTGCTGGTTCCTCAATGTCTTGGCAGTACAGCTGCCTTGTGTCGGAGGTAGCAGGTCTTGCAAAGGGTGTTGCTCATGATGATGATCTTGTAGGCGAGTGTTTGTATTCGCTCTAGCTCTGCCTGTTGTTTTTTAGAGCAGCCCACCAAGAGCATTGAGCTGCATTCCAGACACGGCCTGATGAGAGTGGTGTAGAGCATGATGAGGTCATCTGCAGGTAACCGTGCCTCGCCATGACAGTGAGGTAGTGCAGCCGCTCGGCAGTTTTTATTGTCTTCTTAATGTGTGTGTCTCCAGTCAGATTTTGATCAAGGTGGTATCCCAGGTACTTTGTTGTCTCCACAACAGGTAATTCCTGTCCTCCCAGCATCAGTGGGGGAGGTTGTGGTGGGTTTTGCGCAAAACATATTCGTAGCTCAACCGACTTTTTCCCGTCGAGCAACATTTTATTCTTTACTGCCCATTCATCCAGCCTTTGTGCCCCCAGGTGCATTGATGGGTCAGATGTGATGTTGGATATGGGGATTGCTCTTGACAGCCTGATGTCATCTGCATATCCCACATCAAGGGTGTCCTCAAACACAGCTTCCCTGGTGGCCATATAGAGGAGGAAGACATATGGGGATACTACCCCCCCTTGCAGGCTATGAGCCCCATTTGCCACCACTCTTTGTCTTCTCCCCGTGATATAACTGTGTATCCAGGCTGTCAGAGATTAACACAATTCCAAGTCCAATATATTTTGCATTAGGGTCCCATGGTCAATTCGGTCGAACGCCTTTGACATATCTGCCAGCAGTATTCTCACCGTTGTTGATTTGGAGTCGGTTTTAGTGAGCCAGGTGTGCATTGCTCTAACTAAGGCCGCTGTGGCACTGTGATTAAGCATATACCGGTATGCATATTGGTTTTTACACACGTCAAGGACTGTGGGCATTAGCTTTTTCAAAACAAAAATTTCTATTATTTTTCCTACACAAGATGTTAGAGAGATGGGACGCCAATCTGAGATTGAGCCAGGGTCTTGGCCTTTAGGTATGGGACAGATGTTTGACTCTTTCCATATATCGGGGACACATCCCTGTTGGTAAGAGCAGTTGGCCAGATGTGTGATGACTTCTCTGCACTTGCTCTGGATTTTTCTCTTTAGATTTTAGACGATTGTTGGATTCCTCTTGATTATTTGTGTCATAATACAATAAACCTGGTGTTTGAGTTATAGAATGAACGCTCCATCTGACTATCAACCATGGGGGGAAAACATCTTGTATTTTAATATCATTTACAAGATGTCAAAACATTGGCAGTGTTTCAAGCTGGGGTAAACTTTTCCAATCTATTGATCTGAATCACATTTCTCCTCATTGCCGCGAGAGCTATGAAGCAGAGATGTTAACTTGCTCAAAGAGAATTCAGGTCAGTGGGTTGTTTCCTCATTCGGGTCCTTCAATTATTCATTTGCTATCGTTCTACATCAGATCAGTATCACGGTTTCCAACCAAGGACGTATTTTTTAACTTTATTATTTCCTTCCTGCTCCCTGCGGATTATTTAGAGGATCTCTTTACACAAAAGAGCAGCAGATAAAAAGAAAGTCTGGCTCATCTTGTCTGAGATGCTGCTCAGAAAAATGTGGCATGATCGTAAAAATTATAACATGGAGGAGACCTGTTTTATGTTGCTTATACCTACATGGTCCCAGAAAATGTTATAATTATTATTACCATCATCTTTATTTCATTGGCATCCTTTCATCTTCACCCACTGAAATCATATTGTGGCTCACAGACATCTGCTGGTTCAAATGGCAGGACATCCTTGATAAGTGCAAGTCCATCACACAATTATCACTAACATTATTTTGCAATTATTGTTCTTTTCTGCAGATTTATATTCAGCTTAAATGGGGTCAATTGAATGTATTGCCTTTATGGATGGAATAAAAAGTGTGAAAGAATTACCGTAGCTTTTTATCTGATTATGGAGTCTCTGTAGCTCAAATCGTTTTTTAACTTCATAAGGATGGCTTTGGTTGATTCTTCACCTTGAACAGCATCCGTACAGCCGCAGTGTAATGCTGCATGTTTTTGTGAGGGTAGCTCCCATTGGCTTTCCAAGGGAACACGGGTTCACGACTTATTCAGCATCCGTAACATCCTTCACAAGTTCATGTCAAGGTCCACCTTTTCTTATAGACCTGGCGCTGCAGAGGATGGCAGCCACGGTGAATTGGTGCGTGTTACTTTGTCTCGTTTTGTTGTTTAAATCAGTTTTCTATGGCACCTTTGTATTGTATTGCATCAATCACCACAACAAATTTGTTGTGTGTGTTTAACAAACTTGGCATTAAACTTATTTCTGATTCTGATTCTGAGGTTGTGATGCGGACCCAGGGAAGCTTGTACATGACCTGCAAAGAACACCTCGTCACAGGAAAACTTATTCTGATATTCTCTGAGCTTATATCTGCAGTCTTGCATCATGTTAAAGATATTCATTCTACTTTTGAACCATGTGAGGGAGTCTGTCAGACCCTCTGCATCGAATGGTGTTGATGGAGCAGTGAAGTCAGTGGTCTGAAGAGACACTGGACCCTGATGAAGCCAGAGAAGAGTGAAAATATGCTGCCAACAGCAACCTGGACGACGTAACCACCAAGTGTATACCAGGGACACAGAGCATGTCCTGTTTTGGTGATGCCAAATGGTTGATGGAATTTTTCACTTTATTTAACCCACAAGGTGGCACTTTTCCAAAAAATTAAATCCCTGTTTTGGCCAAAGACACCATGTCCTCCTGCTTTTCAGTAGTTATAATCTGCGTAGGCAGACACGGGGGAATAAAAGAGAGCAGAGAGATTTACGTCATAAACTGTACATCGGGGTTGTTGAGAGATGTCAATAACAATGTGCTCTCCACTGAAAGCGGCAAACGTGTACTCTTCATCACCCGAGGTTTGGAAAGCATCTGGAGTAGTTGGGGGGGGGGGGGGGGGGGGGGCATGAAGAGGACATGGAAACTACAGACAGACACAAGGCCCCAGCAGGGATTTGAACCAGGACTCCTCTTGCTCCCAAAGCTGAGAGTGCTACACACAGAACCCACTTTCCCTCCCTTATCAGATCCAGTACTGAGCGTTACTATCTGTAATCCAGGAACAGAAATCTGCTGAAAGCTTCCTGTCATCTATGACTTAAAATAAATGTGGATTTAATATAGTATCTGTTTCCCGAAATTCTAAAATGAAGCTATTCAATCGTCCCGCGTTGTGCAGCGTATTAGTTCCAGTTTCTTTTAACGGCTTATAAAAAAGAAAACTTAGCTGACCCCCACTGCTCAGTGATTTCACAGCCCATGAGGCCTGTAGCTCCTTGCTGAGTCTTCTCTCATTTAGAGATTATTTAGGTAAAAAATCTTTAAACCTCATCAAACAGAATTACAGTATGTCACACCTTAACTGACTTTTACAAGAAATGCAGGACAAAAAATGCAGTGTTGGATTTTCCGGGGCGTGCCCCCGGAAAATCCAACGCCTGGGCACTTTGTTCCTCTGATGCACGGAGGCAGGATGGAGGTGAAGCCATCCTGCAAGCAGTTAGTGTTTCATCCTCCAGCTGGCAGCAAATCAAAGAACACGCAAAGAGCTTGGTTCATGCAGAGTTTTAAGATCGCAGTTCAGTATCCACTGAATATTCAACTCGTTTGCTTTGTTACACGCCGAACACTGAATACCCATTATCTTCATCCGATGAAAGATAATGAAAGTGATACGGTACAGTATGTTTCATGACCTATAAAAATGGTACAATAGATTTCATGGTCATCAAATACATTGAAGATCATAACAGAAGTCATTTCCAGAGCACGACTAATGCTTTGCCGCAGGTTTACTTCAAATTCAGACTAAAGTAGGATTTGTGTAGGAAAGAAAGGATGATTAGATTTTCTATTTATAACCGCAGGGAAAAGGGCCGTTCCTTCTGAAATGACCCACAGAGAAGTGGAACCAGCGTTTGCGTCCCCGGCAGCAATATTGAAAAACATTATTAAAATAATTCAAGAATGTTGCTCCATCAAGTAGAAGTGGAAATGTTCTCATTACCTCAGCCAGTGTGTCAGTGTGCATTAGTATAATGATTATACATGATGACATCTATGGGATTAGAGTGTACCACACAAACACAAATACTTTAACCATACTTTTCATGGGATTATGATGCAGATATGTAGCAAACTGGCAGCATGCTAACTGATCAGAAACCAGCTTTTTTGTGATTTGAACATGAAGTACTTAAAGAAAGACTTCATCAACATCATTGCTACGACACCTACCTACTGTACCCCCTCGGATCTACAACACCTACCTACCCCCTCGGACCCTGCTGATGGTCTGTGTTTTACAAAGAAACTTTAGGAAAGACATGTACATATTGAAAGGTAGCCGTTCTGAGCAACTGCTGTTGTCTTCAGCCGTCTGTCACGTGTGGTTGAGCCAGACAGACTGACCGCCAACACACCTCACAGCAGATGGCACTTTAACCAACGATTTAGGACCCCATTATGCAATCCTGGCACAACCACTGGGCTGCATCATTTTGGGGGATTAAACATCTTCCTCCTGTTTCAGTCTGCGCATCTGTCCTTGCTTTGACATCACACGATCATCTCGTGTCCCTGAGTGCCTGTGATGTTGCAGGATGTTATGAAAAGTCTTGCTCGTGTCCATCAATTCATGCCACACCAGAGCTTGCTGACAAACTGCTCGAACAAAGAAGACTTCATATTCCCATAATACCGACAAGTGGACAGAATCTGAAGCTGCTATTGTTCTTATAACCTAGAATCAAATCCTGTTTAAAGACTGTGAGGGTGTAAAAGCGGGTAACCACACAAACAAGCAAGAGTGTCGACCAACCACACACATATAAAAGAAAAAGAAGATTTGTTTTCATTTTAACAGGTTTTTCATTCCACAAAAGGCATTAACAACAACATGGATTTGACGTATAAGGGAATCCAGCCTGATATTAAGTGGTGTGTTGATTAAGTGTATAATAAACAGATGATATTGTGCATGTGCTTATCCAAAATCTGTCCTGAAATTAATATCTGTATCTATAAAACCATCTGCCTGCTTGCATAAGAGGACAGGTGGCCTGCAGGCGATGCTTAACACACAAATGCACGCACGCAACCTCATACACACACGTGATAAACATTTACTGTAGAAAACTGTAATCCATGACAAACTTCTGCAGCACAATCGTTGTAAATCTGAAGAGCTCTGGAGCCAGCAGGTTGGGATCTCTGGGTCTGGCTGCCCAGTCAGAGAGTAATCAGAACATCACACCGACCAGGACTTCATACAGCAGCCAGCCAGAACCGTTCCTCACTGAAACCCATGCGATGGCCCACAAAAGGCCCCTGAATGACTCTGAGACCACAGCAAGCAGATTCCTCTGATCTGATGAAACAAAGCGTGTGTTTGGATGAAACCAGACACGAGCTTCGGCTCATTAAACGCTTGTTTTCCAGAATGATGAGGACATCAGAGTGGGGCAACACCATGAATATAAACCTTGTGGAAAAGATCTGGAGTGAACTGATGAGTGCTATCGTCTGTAACTCTCCATTCAACCTGGGTGAGGCTTAAAACGTCTACCAACAATATGGGAGACACTTCCAGAAGAACGGTGCTCCAGGGAAGACCTGAGACTGTCGCTCAGCCCAACACGGTCCGGGCGAGCACCAGGTGACTGCTCACTTGTGTAAAACTGTGAGCTGTTTCTGTTTTATTATCTTGAAGAGGAGTGCACAAGCTGAAGTGAAAATACTAAAATCCCTTTCAGGATTAGTCTAATATAAAACAAACCCAACATGAAAGAGGAACGCTTAACTAAAAATTGATCTTGTATCTTATCTTTCATTTGGAAATCAGCACCTTCTGCACCAAAAATCCTTTCACCTGCAACAGAGTCCCCAATAAAGTAGTCGTCTCTAAGCCTTTTAATATTCTCATGTGGTGCCAACAATCGTGTTTGAGCAACTGCCAAATTATTTCTGAATTTTGCTTTAGCAGGATGTTTTTTTTCAGAGTCATAATTCATCCCTCTTGCTTTTATTTAATAGTCTACTTAGCGGTACTGAAATATTGAGCGTTCCTCCTGGCCTGCAGTTTGACTTTCATATACATCTGATATCACCGTCTGCTGCACGCTCGACGCTGCTCTGTCTGAAGTCGCTTCAGTTGGAGGCAGAAAAGGAGTAAATGAGGATTTTAACACAGAAACAAAGAAATACACGAGAGCATAAAAGAATTCACCAAATACAACAGAATTATATAGTTTTTAATAAGATTTACAAAAATAACCTTTTTTTGTGTATGTGGATCATGGCAGACTTCCAAGTCCTCAAACACGCAGACATCAACCAGTAGATGCAGACAGGCTCGACACAGAGAACAAGATCCTGAACTCAAACAGCCAGGAACATAAAGAATAGGAGCCCTATTTATGGTCTAAAATCAATTCTGGCCCAGCAGCGTATAGTCACATCACACTGGAATATTTAGAATTGATAGTTAATTATTGATTGTAAGAAATGTGAAGACTGTGTAACCTATTGTTCTTTATCTTAACAGTGTGTGCAAGTAAGCCAGTTGGACAGCAACACCCTAACCCTAATGTCTGAGTGAAAATGCATGTTGCACTTCATGGTATGACTAGAACTTTTACAGCCTCAAATCATCTCTAACTGTCAGAACCTGAAGTGTGGTTTACTTAACAGTTTGCAAGCTACTTTCAGTAAAAGACCCCCACCGCCACCCATGCATCCCTCAGAGCACAAGTGCAGGATATTATCATTACTTTGAGAGGACACATCCTGATTCAAAAGTGCCCAAATATAAGTGCAGTTAAAATCAGCACGAGTTCAAAAATTCATGCAGCACTCGCTTCTTTCTAACATCTGAACTGCTTAAAGTGTAAAAGTATTCCATGAGTGCAAATCAACCCCCCACTTTATAACAAATGTGGTATGATGTTAACAATAGGTGGTGAAATTTGAAATTGTACAAAGTTACTCAATGATAGCGTATCTGCTTTGATTGGATCTCAACATTAATTTATTGACTTAATTTAATAAATGAAGGCAGTGATTGCAACATTAAGTAGGGGGGAGATTTCAAAGCCACAGGGTTCAAAGGCAGGCTTGTCCCAGGAGGAGGCTGCAAGCCTCCAACTCTGCGTCACAGCATCACCTCTGAGTACCACCCCCCCGCAAAAACTACTGAACAGGGGAAGAAAAAGTACAATCCCCCCTCGAACATTAACTACAGCTCAACACGGACTGCTCTCGCCGGCCACCAACCTTTCTGCTGCTTGAAGGACTGGATGGAGCCCGAGTGGTGCACCATGGCGGCGTTCAGTTAGGTCTCCGGCGTAAGTAATCAGATCGCGCGGTGCGAAAAAGCAGATTGCAGGAAACATGGGAAACTGTGGCGGGCTGCCGTGGGTGTCCACTTGGCTCCCATCCTGCCAAACGATGTGCAAACCCCGGCAACACCTGTCTCAGCTCCGCAAGCTCCCGCCTCCCCCCTCCGCTCCCCCCTCCGCCACCATTCACGACTGTTGTCATGGCGACGGGAGGCAGGGGAGGTCCTGCGATGCGCGGGTCCTCCTCCGGCCTGATTTACTTGACTCTCAGACAAGCTGCGGGAAATGAGCAGGACAGCAGCGCCTCTGAAACGGACCGACAGGCGCGCGTATTGATTGGCTCGTCCATCATCTTCGTGCTGAACGCGGCGTGTTCCCTCTTGCTCAACTATTAGATGTCAAACGCGAACAGGGCGACGCCAAAGCAGTAAATTAAACAGTGGACTAATGCAACCAATACTACAGATTAGGACAAGCAATGGCAGCAATATTAATAACAGAAGAAAGCGTCAATAATAGGCTTCCGGACTCTTTATATGGGGGAGGGAATATTTAGGCACGCATTAATTATTGTTAGGTTGTGGGGAAAACTCAAAACGGTCAATATTATAACTCTTTAGAGGGCTCAGAGATCAGCCGCGGCAGGGCATCCCTCGTTTGTCAGGAAATGTTAATCAGAGCATCTACATGGCTGCAGGTCTCTGGACTCCTGATCCCAAAGCTGCTTCAGCTTTAATTGGCTGTGTGTGAGTGCAACACACACCCAATATTAAGTTTAATTAAAAAAATAAGATAAAATGTTGCTTTATACTGCATCTGTCATATTCCATCGGGTTGTTCAAAGTTCAGTCTTTAGTTTATTAACAGTGATTAATTTAAGGCCCGTTATCTTCCATGTCTTCACTGTTTTTCACACTTTAGTATTAACAAATGTAATTCATGCTGTTTTGTTATTCTTTTTTTACATGTAGACATGACGAGACAGAAAAATAAACTACAATAATGTAGTGAGCCAGAGAGTTCTCAGTTTCATCTGCAAGGTCACCAGTCTCATTTTAACACCAAGCACCGAGTTAGTAGCAGAACTACAGTCTGGCCGGTGTCTGCATCCATGTTGGGAGACTCTCAGATCAAACTGAGACTGTGGCGAACTGACCGGACCACGAGGCTGAGCCGTGCCCCTACTTTTGTACATCAATCTCTCTCTGAGGGGGTATTCAGAGGACTAGTCTGGCATCTGTCATAGATGCAAATACCATCTGCTTTCCTGCAGCACAGCACGCCTATCCTCCTCCCACTGTTCTGATATCTCTTGAGGACTGGCGTGAGAGCCGTGCTTGCCAACCCTTGCAAGATGCCAGTCATCCACCAAGCAAATGTGTTTCTTCCAGAGAGGAGTCCAATAAATAAATACGCAGCTCTTCCACAGTCTGGTCAGTCCCATTTAAAATGGTACCTTTTCCATTCCTGGCTGTTAGTTTAGAGATGTAGGTCAGATGACTGCCCTGCACAGGGAGGAAGGTTTTAGACAATGGAAATACTGCCACCCTGTGGAAAGAGTTGGTAACTGAGCTTTCACCATGCAATAACCACAAAAGAACCCCTTTGTGGTTGCATTTTTCAGCAAAGCATACATTTTGATTCATGAGCTACATTTCATAGATTGCGCACACAGAATGGTTCTTCTGCAGCCTAAAAACTAAATACATTTCTGTCATATCATTTTTGGGTTCAAGTCAGAAAATAATCACTGTTAAAATACATATATATTGCAAAAAGTAAGGCTTATTTTTATTAATAATCTGATGTGAAAGTAGCAAGAAACATTTGTCTAATTATCTATAATAAGTAATACAATTAGAAATGTATTATCATGAAGAAGTAAAACAAATGCAGACATATCTAATCACGTTGAGAAGCATTAAAGCCCCTTCAGCACTATTCAACACATCTCTAGTTGCAGAAAGAAAGCTCTGATTAGGAAGGAGCGCTCATGTCTGCACATTAAACTAAATGAGCCCTGTTAGTTTCCTGAACAGCTCAGCAGCTGTGGGATCTGCTGATACAGCCAGTTCACAAGTAAAACCAAGAATTCACAGTTTTCTTCTTCAGCCCAACAAGCAAATGCTTATCAGCTCTTAACTGGTTTGCAGTGCCGGAGGTCTCCTGGCTGATTGCACTTAAGGGCAAAAATCAATGAATGTAATGTAAGTTCCGATTTTATAAAACACCGGAAAGCAGTGAATCCCGATTTCTGAAGACCCAACTCAAAACAATACATTTTAAGTGTATTTATTTCTATTCAAAATTTATTGTGTGAAGTAGATTCATCATCTTGAAAAAAAAGAGATGTGATTGCAAACATTTAAATTCTCAGAGGAACTGTGAAACTCACTGGAGAGCTGGTCAGTCTCGGAGCCCACTGAGGCGGAGCACGACGAGCTCTGAGACGCCGAGCGGCTGATGGTGGGATTAATGGGAGCCCCTCTGTCGGCTCCAGGGGGACGGTGGGCCTCATTCCCCAGCAGGGGGAGGGACACGCCGCTGCCTTCATGACACGATTCTGAAAAGAGACAAGACCGTCAAGCTTGATCAAGAAGTGATTTCATGCTGAAGTCGTCTCGTTGTTACTAAAATTTTATTAGTTAGAAATTGCTGGTTATCTGCTTTTCATAGTCACTTTAGCACCTGATCACGTCAGCACCAACTCCTCTCATATTACTGCACTCATACATTTTTAAAACGCTATTTTGCTCTGGGATACCTGACACTGATGCAGGACAGTGAAGCTCTGGGTCTCTGGGCCTAAACTGTTCAGATACTTAATAACATAACATGTGGCCACTCGGAGGGAACTTTTCATTCACTTCTGAAAGAAACTTGTGATAGTTTTCCTTTTTTCTATCACTGTAGCTTTGGAAAAATCAGCAGAAATAAATGACTGAAATTTCAAGAGGAAAACATTGGTGAACAACCAAACGGTTGAGTTTTGTAAATGGAGTAGGCTACCACGGAGTTGTGAGACATCACCTGTTTCAGCCACATATGTAGTGTTTGGATTGATAAAGGTTTGACTAGTTTGTAACCCTTGAAAACGTTTCTATTAAATAAACTTTTTATGCTATTTGTTCATGTACATACTTAAATAATGAAATGTTGGGGACAATAAAAAAGAAAATGTCTAAAGCTCTGCTATAAATGTATGTCCTAAACAATTAACTTCATAATTATAAATAATAAAACTATTTTCTAAGCAGTCAGAGCTACGGCGTTGCAGTCGGAGTCGCTGCACTGCAGTCGGAGCAACGGCGTTGTTAAATGAAATGACCCCAGGTTCACGATGACGCCCTTCTAGCCTGATCTGGTATTACATTGCTGAAATCAGCCAGGTCTTTCTTGAACCTGATGAATTCTGGGTGGCAGAACATGTTGCTCAGAACTTGAATAAATTGTTAAATATGAATGGTGTCTCCACAGATGTGCCTGTGATGGGTGCGTCAGTAGACCTGACCTGTGTGACCTTTCACCTGACCCCCCCCATCTTCCCTGCAGCAGTTTTTAGCTGCGTGACAGAGGAGGTGGTCATGTTTGAAATGGTGGTTTTGTGTGACTTTAATGAGCATGTGCGGACGCAGTAATGAACTGTGTTGAGTGACGGTGACTTTTAAATGTGTTCCTGAGTCCACGCAATTACTTTTGAGACGTTTGCTGTTTGTCTTTCGTGCAGAGCTACCAAAATATCTGAGTACCTGGATGCTTGTTTACCAGTATTTCTCCAGATTTTCTGATTTTGTTAATGAATTTGCATCCACATATATGAAAATGTGTCTTTACTTGTCACACTTGACCACGCAGTATTTCAGAGAGGTGAACCCCTGCCCTCCTGCATTATGCTCTCTTTATCACCTGTATTTTTACTGACCTGTTTCCATCTCTCTTTTTTTTTGACAACTCATTATTTTTGTTGCTGGCATTACATTTTTTTTTTTTTATGGTTTCAGCAGTTCACAATCGATATCTGTCCTATTTTGAATTAAATGTCAAGTTTAACTAACTCTCAAAAGAGCTTTTTTAAATTTACATTTTGGATGGCAGACGTGGTACTTACGGCGAGCTATTGAAAGGTAACATTTTCATACGTGCCAGAGAGGTGGCAGCAAACTAACACACCCAGGTTACCAGAGCTGTGCGTCACTAGTCCCAGAAATAAAAAAGTCCACTAAAACGTGTTTGGATTCAATAAAGCTGTCCAGACTAAGTGCAATAAGATCCTGATTATGTCAAAACTATTGAGACATGAGGAAGATCACCTGATGAATATCCGGGCACATCGATTATTATTTAAACATACTTTTTATGACCAAGGGCCTCTAAATTCCTCCCCACAGCACAAGTACATTCCTGATGAGATTTTGAAGAACGTGCAATTGGATCAACTAAATATTAAACTGAAAGTATAATTCATCAAAGCCTAAATGCATCACAGTCAGACTGTCTGATAGGAGCTTTTACCAAATTACTACTTTGCTAATACATATTAGAACTTTAATAACCTTAAAGGACCTCATAATTGCATTAATGTATGTTCAAAAACAACAATGTCAGCAAATGAATATGGAAATGGAACTGAGTGCAACCAGGTGCATATACAGTATATTTAGCTGTTGACTCAATTAAAGAGGCCTAAGTGTTTATCAGTGCTAATACATCCGAGCTAAAAGGGGTGTAGATCCAGCAATGAGGGCATTTACACAGCTGTTTGGTCCATTACGTGATAGGCTCTCTAAGTCAGTGTGCAGCTTATACGTCACTTAAACAACAGCTTTTATTAGTCACCACAATCTCTTAAGGCCATATAAATGTTTTTATAGTCTTAACACTTGACTTCCTTTTGGTAACATATAATAACAATATGCATTGAACAGTCCAAATGTTAGCTATTAGACACCATTTCAAACAATAATGATGGTTGAAAATAGCATTCAAAAGATAATTAAGAGATAATTAAATAAAATAGTAATCAGTCATCGGTGAACACAGCTAACAAACGGATAAAAAAGATCCAAACCACTGAACATTATCCACACAGCACAAATGAGATGATGCCCCCTGGCAGCGATAATTTGGGACTTCAGTCATGAGCCATTACATGCATGCGCTGGTTAACTCTCTGACATAAACAATGTTGGGCATGATAGCGGGATGGACTTTTCTTGAAAACAGACATGCCTTCCTCTCTTCCGTGTGTGGCTGACCGCTTATCATCCCAGGATTACGGTTATGCTCCCCCATGCCGTGCAACCACATTGGTGTTAAAATTAGTGCATGTACCAGAGAGGCGCAGGGAGGTCCCCATGTAATAATTGTTACAGTTACTGTGTACGCCTGACCACTTCATCTAGTTGAAATTTAAAGAAAATGACAGGACATAACCATTACTATGTGCTTCTCTTGAGACACTTTACTAACTCATATGTTTACTAATTTATTGCGTATCACACGTCAATAATATATCAAGCTTGAGGATCAGATTTCATCCAGACAATTAACAGCATGGTTCATGCACAGTGACACATGCACTCATCTCTTTCTGTTGAAATGTTTTCTTTTCATCACTCAATACTCTGCAAAACATTGCTTTCAAACAAATTAATTCATCACAAAGGGATACAATTGCAAAAAGTCAGAGATAAAAGATTAAATAAATATCTAATAATTAATTTTAGTTTTGCTGCAGCTTTTTTTTTTTTTTTAGTTTGCTGCTATTTTGCATCCAAGAGTCAACTTTAAAGCCATGATGCCTCCTTCAGAGAAGAGGTGAACCTACCTGAAGAGGAGGCAGCAGCCTGTGACACTGTAATTTCCATTGCATGCACTCACAAACTAAGCAGAAATCTCCTGTTCAAAGGTTTTTCAGTGATAATTCATGGCAAAACCTCATGAACCTGTCACTCCCACAGCACAGCACTCTGAGTTGTGAGACGGACAAGGCGCTCCAGTAAAGATGAATAGGTGGAGTTTAAAATGTTGTCAGGCAAAGAGAGGCACAACATTAAACTCTGAGTCTATTGACTGCAGAGTATTGATTGGACGGGGCTGCTAGTGTATGGAGCATCACTTACTTCACATGATCTATTGATCTATTTCACTGACAACGAATTAGAGGATAGCCTAAACCCCCCGTAAAGACAGGTCTAGCTTCATCTGTTAGATTCAAATACTTGAGTATTTGTATTATTTTAATATTTACTGTTAAAATCAATAAGTATTTTAGATTGAGTTGTCTTTTCGTGAGTCTTGTTTGCCTCAAATTCAATTAATGTCAGGTATTACGGTGTAATTACAGCTGAATATTTATTTAGTCCCTTATGTTCAGATCCCCTTCTCCTTTAACTGACCAGTGACGGGTAACTTGTAGCGATCGGTCCATGAGGCGAATACGTAGTAGCGACATTTATGGGATGCACGAGTTCATTCACTGCCATGATAATCGTTATACCCCCTTCAGCCACCAGGTGGTGCTGCGGAGCAGCTGCTCCAGGAGGAACGCCCCACACTCGAGGTGCGTTCAAATCCTGCAACACAAGATTAAATAATGAGTAAAAACAAATGAAAACATACATATAATTCATTTATGCTTTTCTTTATCATCTGTGAAAATATTTTGTCTAATCTTATTTTTTGATTTTGTTTAGATTGACAGGGTTAGTGACTCCAGTGCTTTCTCCAAGGCAACACGATTCTGCAAACAGCTTTCAGTTTTTGGCCCTAAAAATGAAAGGGAAAAGATCAGCGCTCACCTTGGCTCCATGTCATTGACAGCTACAAATCAACCCAGAAATCTTGGTGTAATTATTGACTCAGACCTGAACTTCAACAGCTATCCAAAGGTTATCACTAAATCTGCCTATTACGAACCTGAAAAACATTGCTAGAATTAAGGGGTTTCTGTCTAAACAAGACATGGAAAATCTTATTCATGCATTCATTTTCAGTAGGTAGGATTATTGCAATGGCATCTTTACAGGCTGTAACAAGAAATCAATCAGGCAGCTGCAGCTGATCCAGAACGCTGCCGCCAGAGTCCTTACAAACACCAGGAAACTGGACCACATTACACCGGTCATGAAATCACTACACTGGCTTCCAGTGAGTCAAAGGATAGAGTTTAAAATCTTACTGCTGGTCTACAAAGACCTGAATGGTCTTGGACCAAAATACATGCTGGATCTGTAGACCTGAGGGGTATTCCAGGAAGCGGGTTTAGTGAAAATCCTGAGTTTGTTAAGCCTGAGATCAGGGAAATCCAGAGTTTTCAGTTCCAGAAAGCGAGTTAACTCAAACTCTGAGTCAGTTACTATGGCAACTGAGCCTGTGAACCTAACCTGCTCTCTAGCAGGTTTACTTCAATAAAGCCTGAGTTTCTCTCTGTCTCCTCCCTCAGTGGCGTCAATTCAGCCGATTGGGGCAAGCGGTTAGAGTTAGAGAGTTAGAGAGCAGAAAAAGCGTATCTAACAAACACAACGTATTTTATTCACTATGTCAGTGCAACAATAACACAGGGACATCCGAGTTTAACTTCAAACAGTTAAAGTCCAAATGCAAAAAGCAGAGGGAGGTTAAAAAAAAAAAAAGTCAAATATTTCCCTTAAACAGATTTATAAGAGGGTAGGGTGATTTGATATCTTACCATAAAATGAACTTGCATAATTAATCCATCAGTGGCTATCAGCCTCGTTAATATCTTCTGCTGCTGGGGCAACATTGGACCCATCACTTGCCTTCTTTCTTTCTTTCTTTTTTAAAATTGCGTGGTTGTCTGCTTCCTTTTCATTTTTGTAAGTTACTAACTGCAGAGCTAAAAACAGGGGGGGAAAGATAATACCTAGTGAAATCCATCATGTTTTTCTGATATGCATTTGTAGTTATTTTATATGTATTAAGTAGTAGAATAAATCATTACAAATAGACACAGAGTAATTCCATACATGCATAAAAAAAAAATTACAAAAAAACATTTTCCCCTGAAGCCGAGGTGTCGGCTGCCCCTGATCTAAATGACAATAAAATGACATTCAATACCATTCCGCCACTGCTTTCATCTGCAATACTATAAGACAGTGTGCTTTCTCAATCCTGTTCCTCGTGGGCCCCTGTCCTGCATGTTTTAGATGTTTCCCTGCTTCAGCGCACCGTGATAAAAGTACCTGTGTCATCAACAGAGCTGTGCAGACCTTGATGACAAGCTAATGAGGACCTTTAATTAGAATCAGGTGTGTTGGTGCAGGGAAACATCTAAAACATGCAGGACAGGGGCCCACGAGGACCAGGATTGAGAAACACTTAAATGTTAAATGAATACTGCATTCAAACTTACACATTGACTGCAGCAACTTTCCCCCACGCCATTTCTCTCCTCGTGTTTCGTGTTTTTTTTTCTGAAATATGCTCTCATACTTGCCATACGCACGTATTGACACTTCTAACTCCAATGGCGTGAAGTATGTGGATCTTCAGATGCAAATTAATGTTTCCTCAAAGGGATTTTGTAAATTGAAATGTTAAATAAAGTTTAAAAAGAAAAAAGAAAAAGTATGTCGCTCTTTTGTTGTCGCCGGTTGCCATGGTGAATCGTTGTATCAGGGCTCTACTGATGATGGCTTTTTAACTCGAGCTTAACAAACTCAGAGTTGATTGAACTAACTCAAATCCGCTGTTCTGGAACCGAAAACTCCGACTTTCCTATCTCAGGTTAAGTCAACTCAGAGTTCAGGTTTAAACTCGGAATTTGTTGAACGTGCTTCCTGGAATACCCCTCTGAGGTCTGCTCCAACTGTCAGCTCCTTTAAATCAGGCCTAAAAACATTACTGTTTACTGAAGCATACTCTTAAATTAAATACCTGCTGTACTCTACTGCCCTCACTTTTAACAACTTGTGCTTTTTATTATTTTACCTCTTTTCTTATTATTTTATTTGTTATTTATTGTTTAATTGTGTCTTACCGCTTTTAGTGTTGCTGTAAAGCACTTTGAATTACCCTGTGTTGACTTGTGCTATACAAATAACCCTGCCTTGCCGTTCCTTCATTAACGTGATGTCGTTGAACGCAACTGATTAGACAGATTTGTCCGCGGACCAAAACAAACAAAAGGCGAACATATTTGGCTCACAGTCACACCGCGTCCAACTCACAATCATTTACTCGCAAAATGTCGAAAAGGTTAAACAAGAGGTGCGAGGAGGAGGATAAGTAATGTATTCCGCTGCTTTGTGCAGTAGCTTTGGCCGGTAGTGGTAGTCCAGCCCCAGACGCCGCTAGTCCCTCCGCCTGCTCAGCCACTGCCTGAAGCCTGATTTATGCTTCCACGTTAAATCGACGCAGAGCCTACGCCGTAGGGTACGCGGCGACGCGCACGTACTTTGCGCGTCGCCGCGTACTCTACCCCGTACCCAACGGCGTAGGCTTTGCGTCGATTTACCGCGGAAGCATAAACCAGGCTTCAGACCTGCCTTAGAGCAGCCCGCTAGTTAGTCGGGAAACATTCCCCGCTGATCCGTGTCCGTGCTGCAGGATGGGCATGTGTCTGCCGTGCCTCGGCGGAGCGGCGGACGACGTGGTCGTCACTCCAGACCCAGTGAGTGTATTTACGACGATCTGTCATTGCAAAACACTGCCGTGTTTATTTTTAAGTATATTCCAGTTAATGCTGTATTTTATTGGACGTAACGAGTCTTAACGGCATGTGGTCGATCATCCGTAGGGCGGCGGGGGGGCCTGGAGCAGCCAGGCCGGTCGAGGGAGCTCCACGCCCGGCGTGGCGGCTCCAGGCCTGCAGGGTGGTTGGCTGTAGGGTTGAAAACCCGTCCCTGGAAAAACGGAATCGTCCCGTATTTATAAACTAAAGTATGCGTCTCATATTACTGTGAGAGTCAAATATTAGTCAGAAAACGCCAATGGAAAATGGCATTGAGCTGTTGAGTTCATAAGTTGTTTTTTTTGTTTTACTACAACTGTAGCCTACAGTCATGGCCTTTGAGGCAGATGTGTTTACAGGTTTTCTACAGACTTTCTGTTTGCACTTTTGTTATTGCACTTTCTTTCTATTGTTTTATATTAATTTATAAAAAAAAAAAAATTCAAATGTTTTTATTTATTTTTCATGATTTCATGATGGTGGATGAAATCATCATGAAATCTAAATAAAATAAATAAAAAAATGTTAAACAAGCATTAACACATTCTCACCCCCTTCCAAACCCACCCCTTGGACCTAAGCATTCAATGAAAACAATTGATAATAATAAAGAAAAACAGAAAAAAAGATAGTAGAACAAAGGACAAAAAAACAAAACAAAGGCAAAACATAATAATATCAAAAACTGGACAAGGATATCTGAAACAAGGTATTCTATATCAATTTTAAATACATCTTTCAAGTTTGGCCTTAATTTTATCTGCTGCCATATACCAAAATAAAATATTTTGTTGTTTTGCATTATGGATTCGGGCTGTAGATATTTCCAGATAGATAATGTCAAGAAAAGTCAGATACCAATGGGAGATGTTAAGCGTGTGTGGTGGTTTCCATCTTACTGCTGTTATCTTTTTTGCTGCTGTTAGGCCAGCAAGCAAAATTTGTTTTTGACATAGTGAAGCATTGATTGTTGATACATTATTTAAAATTAGTGTTTGAGGGTTTATTGGAATATTCTGTACTGTTATCGAGGATAATGCAGTTGCAACCTGTTGCCAGAAATTTGCAACAGGTTGGCATTCCCAGACCATATGAAGGTTCCTGGTTTATTCTGAAAGCGTAGTGTATAACCAGGATCTTCATATGGTAAAGCTTGCGAGGTGTTAAATAAGTTTTGTGTACAAATTGAAAATGAATAAGCTGATGATCTGGGTTTTTTGAAGATTATATTATATTGGTCCATACTTCATTCCAGTTGAAATGAAGTCGAAAAACAAGGGGTGTGGTCACAACTATATATCAATATATTTAAACAATGTCATATAAACCTTTAGCCCTAGATGCAATATGGAGAAGGGATATACCTGACTGGGACCCAATTTATACAATTTTAAGTTAAGCAGGACAGGTTTCTGTTTAAGAAGGATACTTATTTTATTCAGTTCATTTTGTTATTTTGTATTAAAGTGAATTACTGGATAATGATTTGTTTTCCATGTGTTCATGGAAAACATGGCATTCAAAAAATATGCATCTAATTCAATTCATGTTCAAGTCAAATAGTTTAAAAAAATAAATAATTTGACCCACAAAAAAGGGGGCTAGAAAAAAGCACCACGCCAGGAAGGGTGAAGGCAATCGGGTGGCCGGCCCTGCCGAGGGGGTGTCCCTTATTTATTTTTAAGGGAGTTGGCAACCCTAATTGTCAGTCCACTTACCACATCTTATTTTCTCCACAGGAGGCGAGGAGGCAACAGCTGGCCGAAGCTGCCGAGAAGAGACAAAAAGAGGTAGGGTAATAGTGTTTTTGTATTGTTAAAAACACTAATGTGACTCTTTCAATGCTCTTGTCAGGTTATAAAATAAATAGATTTTTTTTAATCGATAGTCTCATAGACTTGAGCAATTATGGTTTGAGGGTAACGATATAAACCAAGGTGAGCGACATGGAGAGACCCTCTAGACATGACTTCATAACAGCCAAGGTGCAGGGTACAAAGGTTAGTCAGAGCCTTCAGGCCTGGTGTACGCTGGCCCAGGACTCCAGGTTGCCTGGTTCAAGTACTCAACTGATTTTCCAGCCCTGTGGTTCTTGGTCCATCAGGTTCTTGCCGTGACTGGTTCAGTGTAGGGCTGGGCGATATATCAAGATTTTAATATATATCGATATATTTTCAAACACGATATGGTACGAGACAATATCGTTTATATCGATTTAAAAATGATTTAATGATTTTGATATAGCTTATTTTGTGACAAATTGACTTGAATGTTTTATTTGAGATTTGCACAAATGTTTTGTTATTTGCACAACTGTCAACCTCAGTGGAAAAGTCTGCCTGTTACTGTCTACATTGTATTAATGCCGCGTTCCATTTGTCCTCGGAAGTGGGGATTTCCCAGTTCCCAGTTGGATTTTTCAACTGGAACGCCCCTCGAAGTGGGATTTCCCACTGGGAAAGTGGGAGAGTCTTCACCACCCCCGAGTTCACATTCCAAGATGGCTGCCCCGGTTGTAAACAGTAGAAGAGAGCTCTGTAAAAATTCGTAGCACTTCATTCTAGTTTTGGTCACACTAAATCAGTCGTATACAAGTATTGTTCGGCATATATATGCTGCTATAGTGTAATTTACATTTTTCATGTGGTATATGCGAACTACAAACTTGTTTACCTACTTTGTAACTGGAACGCTGATAACTCGGCTGTGACGTCATTCCCAGTTCCGAGTTCCGACTTCCGAGGTAAATGGAACGGAGCATAATTACAGTGTATTTTAATTTAATTGTTATGCAGGAAAGGGATATTTGTTTTATTTTATTCAAGAAGCATTTTTATTCTATATATGCAGGCAGTTTATTTTTATTTAATTTGTTTTATACATTTTGATATTGTGCAGACCTCTGTTAACAAAGGTACCTGTGTGACATTTGGCACGAGGCTTTGTATTAAAACTGACTGTTTTTTTAAGGGTTTGCCTCAGAAAAAAATGAAGCTAACAGAGATGCTAACAGAGATGCTATGCTATAATGCTTTGGGGGAAACCCCAATTAAGGCACAGAAAAAATATCGAGATATATATCGAGTATCGCCATTTAGCTAGAAAATATCGAGATATGACTTTTGTTCCATATCGCCCAGCCCTAGTTCAGTGGTTGTATCTGGGATGTGTGTTGCATGCCTCCAGGTACCGAGTCCTCGGTCCCTCCTCACCCTTCCAGTGGAAGCACAACGGATCATAGATGGAGGGCTGTTTGTTCCATTGAAGACTTGAAAATGATTTGAGCTGAAAGTTGAGGAAAACTTAGGAATTGCAGTTCAATATAGACATTAATGAGACTAATACTAGTAATACAATATTAAGCTGAAGTGCAGAATCTTAACAAATACATACTCCAGGCTGATCTGGATTTTGCAGCGTGGTGAGTAATTTTTTATTGTGCAGAAAAGCCACTTGCAGGCCCGTAAGAGACATGCTCAAGTTATGTCCCGGTAAGTAGATGTGGATCAAAATTAAAACCCGACGTCTTTGATTGGCTGATACCCTAACAACCACAACTTTCTGCTTTAAGTCACTGTTGTTTTAAAAAGTTTTAAACTTCCTGACACCACTACAGTTCACCCTTCTGCTCCTGCAGGTTAGCACACCCAGCCCTAAATCAAGGTCACGTTACCCTGAGCAGCACAGCGCTGTTGCGTCTAGCAGCCTTTAGCTGCACTGCCTTATTTGGCCTTCAAATGTCTTGTTGATAGTTTCATCCCTGATACCTCGTGCATTCTTAGAGCAGTTATTTAGCAGTTATTTATGAAAGCATTTGTAAAAAAAAAACAAAAAAAAAACATACATGCATGCTTGGCTGTGCATAATTTTTAACATATACATAATCACTTTCATGATAAAACCGTTTCTCTGGGAGTGTAATCATCTCCTCTCTAATTTCCAGACAGCGTACAGGGGGGTTAAAAATCCGGAACAAGTTGAGAGGAAAAGGAAAAAACAGGAGGAGGTTGAGAAACAAACGATGACCACCTCCGTGTCGGGCGGCGGCAGCGGGTTAAAGGTAAATGTTGACTTTTATTTTTTTAATTTTATTTTTTTGTGTGCGTTTCAGAACAGTTGTTTTGAAATTAAGTGATGGATGCTCGATCAAAGCTCAGCTGTTCTACTCTGTTGTTATTTATATTTAAAATGTCAGCTTATTGAAAAATTAGATAACACCAAAGTAATTTTGAAAGATGCCTTCAGATAAAACGGCTAGGACTACTTCTGTCTCAAGCTGTAAAAGTTACAGGACTGTTGAAGAAATGAATCATAGTTAAGGAAAACGTGGGAGGATAAATGTTTCTAAAAACTAATTTCTTCAACCCTGAGCGTCATAATCATCGTTGTCTTCTATTCCTTGTGGTTTTTCCTTCTGCAGTGGCAGGTGGGCTGACGTTTTGAACTCTGAAGTCCGAATCCACATGAAGCATCACTGCGAGGTTACTGCTGTCCACTTTAGCCTCTTCTTGCCTGTCTTTGTTGTGTCATAAACAAACAGTAACAATTGTCAGACTCAGAATGCAAAGGTAATTTAAGATGTTCCAGAAGGAACTGCTGTGTTTGCCAAGGTACACAAGTCGGCCATGACGCGATAAAGCAAACATCGCTCCCAGTGTGGTAGTTTTTATTTGACGACTGATTTAGATAAGACGTAAACTAAAACTAGAGCACATGAAGATTGTGGCCTTGAAGTTTGGTAAAAATTCAATCGAAACTCATTATTACCCCCTTTTTTTAAAAATGTAGTTGTATTTTTTTAACACTTGTTACTGCCCCAACAATGTTGTTATTCAGTGAGCATCTTGGCTGCACACTAAGGGATCTGCTTTCTGACACCAGAAACGTGTGTGCAAAGGTAGTCTTCTGTTTCTGCCTGTCACTAAGATGCTGTATGTTTATGATTAGTGCAGAGTGCATGCTGGGAATCCCTTGTTCATTAAGAAGACAAGGAGATGTTTGCTTATCCTTTTTTTTTTTCTCAGTGCCTGAGCACGTGCTGGCACTGAATGTGTTTCGCTCCCCGGTCTATACATTTCATCAATTATTTACTAAGTGAATGGTTTTTATTTTTTTATATTGTTTTTTTGAGCCATTGTAGACACAGCAGCTACACAATACTGCTTAAAAAACATAAAACGACATTAAAACATTATATAACAAAGTAAAGGTGACGTGAACGTGCCCAAACCCCATCTATCATTATGCTTTTGATACCCTGCACTTTACATGCATCTGCACCAACGGCTCTGCTTCAGTCGACGGCTGCTTCAGTCAGGCCCCTCGCGTCTGTTTTATGCACAACTTGAGTTTGTTGATCTGAAATGCAATGTATTTATGCATACATCTGATGTCACGGCTGCTTTATTTAAAGACATATAATTTTATTCGAGGGTTGGGGGGGGTGATAGTCTGTCAACATTTTGTCGAACAGCAAATATGGTTTCTCTTTGTTGGGAGATTCTTGTGGGCTGCAGTGGAGACAAGAAAAGCATCTGAAGGAAGAAGAAAATGAAGGAAAATGTGATTCAAATGTGTGCTGGGACTTGTCTTACAACCTTCACTTGGTCCTTAAATGCTTATGGTGCTCTTGTCATTTTTTAGAACAGAAAACTCAGCCAACGTTGTTTGCTACAATAAATGATTCACATTTACGTTTGTGTGGCGTTCACTAATAGAATTACAGTTTTAAAATCAAATGCCTTTTGTTAATTACAGTCTTTGAGTCTGCAGTTGATCAGATAAACATTTACAAATAATTCAAAACAATGTATATTAAAAAAAAACCATTTTAAAGCTGCCTTCTTGAAGTTGTTTTGTCTTGCTTAACATAGATGGAGACGAGGATATTCTAAGCAGTGAAGTCAAGGGTCGAACATTTATTGAAGTGTTCTACCTAGACATGGAAGCTGACCCTCTCACATACAAACACAACCCTGGGGTCATACAGCAACCCAACCCATTAAAACGGAGGAATACATTCAAACAGATGAAGAACATTATCCATAACTCTGGGAATCACTCTTGTGTTCATGTTTAAAATGTCTGGTGTTACAATCCCAACATGATGCTGAACATCTTCACATGAACGTGGCCGGACCTCCTCTAGAGGTCAGCAACATGCAACAAACTGAGACTCAATAGATCGACTCTGGGTTTGAAAATCACAAATCAAAGCATTTCACTTGGATACCATTGAGTTGTCTGAGCAGACACGACTCAGCTCTTCTGATGTAAACTAATCCAGATGAATCATAATGATATAAAACTGCATTACATGACTAATCATTCAACAATTGTTCAGGATATGAACACAGCTTCCCTTTGCCAAGTAGAATTATGAAGAAAAACGGACAAGAACGCTACACAAGCGTTACGTAAAGCTCTGCATGTTGTTTGGATTATAAACTTTCACTCTTATTAAATTTTCTTTAGTCTGAGCTGGAGGCCGTGCCCACTGCTGCGGTGTGCCGTAACACACAAGTATAAAAGTCAGTCCGCTGGCACATCTAAAACCTGCCAGTGGTAAAAATAATGTCCTCTTAGGCTTTACTAGTACACACAAATAAAAAAATCTCTCTCATGTGACCCAGAACACTGAGCTCACTTACTCCATCACTTGCTTCATTTCATTCCACTAAATAGTGTTTGTAACACGAGCAAACATCCCTCCACCAACTCCAGCTACCTCAACCACGACGAGGAAAATGTACAAGACCCATTCCATCCATCTAAAGATAAAAATATTTTTCAAAGCTGTTTTCAGCAACGTACAATGACACATTGTTAAGACTGAGTCCGGTCTTATTTTGTTCTCACTACTCCTCTTTGGGAAAAAAAAGATTCAAATCATTACTATTTAATAGTGTTGCTTTCTTTGCTTGTAGCTCAGCTATAGCTTTATTATTTCTGTTAAGAAAAGAAAAAATAATGTTGATTAGCCACACCCCCTTGTT
This sequence comes from Cololabis saira, assembly GCF_033807715.1. NCBI lineage: Eukaryota > Metazoa > Chordata > Actinopteri > Beloniformes > Belonidae > Cololabis > Cololabis saira. Next base: position 33,336,684 of record NC_084591.1, read on the forward strand.
ATTGACACAAACAACACAAGGTCATCCCCCGTGTCCTGTTGTCAGCGGCCTCATGTCTTTACTTCTTGGTGCGATAGTGGGCCGCCACCACCAGGTAGCTGTCGGGGGAGAGGTCCCGGATGTTGGGGGACTTGGTGCTGATGGGGGATATCTTGCCCTCCACCCGGGAAATTTGGAGCATGCGGCAGGGGTCGTGTTTGAGCAGGTAGCTCTCGAAGGTCTCCCAGCCTCCGCCAACCCGGACCATCACGTGCTTGTTGTGCAGCATCTGCAGAGGAAAGTTGCATCGCAGCGTCATTCTTGATGCTGGCTTGGTAGAGAGATCTTACAGGCCCGACATCACCCCCCCCTCTGAGGAGTCAAGTTGAAGGTGGATTAAAACGTCAACATGGCTCTGAGGGATGTGAACACAAACATTATGGCTGAATACCATTAAAGTAACAATTAGCAGTCAGTTAGGTTTTTACTAGAGTTTTGATTTCATAACATGTAGAATTCTCGTTTTGTTTCGATCTCATGGATACCATGTTTAATTTTAATCTGTCTTGACTTCTAAACATGTTCTAGTCAATAGTCTAAACCAAGCTTTGATGGTGTGTTATCTTTAATTGTACCTAGTGATGATTTTTAGAACAGTGTTCTTGTAACATCTGACATTGTTTTATTTTGATTTTATTTTCAATGTTTTGTGCATGTACATTATTTTCATTGTTTTGTGCATGTACGGAGTAGGATGGGGTTGTGTGGTGGGAGGTGGATGGGTGGGTCGGGATTTTGGAGTGCTTAGTATAGTCCAAGCTCATTCAGTTTAGCTCTATTCACGTAGTAATGTACGAATTTTATATATGTTACATTTATATGTATTTTATGTGTAGACCCCAGGAAGACTAGCTGTTACCATGGGTGACAGCTAATGGGGATCTTAATAAACAATAAACAATTATAAACTTTAATCATAATGAGACTGTACTGCGCTGCCCTGACCTGATCCGGGAGGCGTTTATGAGTAAAAATATTCCGGATTTTTCATTGCCCAAAAGCACAAAAAATGCTGTGCTCTGGCAAATGTTTCACAGTTTTTGTTTTCTGTGTAATATTTGCTTAAAAATTATGCCACTTGCCACATCAGGGCGCATTCTCAAGGTCGGTTACCGTGGCAACATAACCCCGTATAGTAAAGAGAATAAATAAAAGCCCTAGTAAACTGGATGATCAAACGCTTGTTTTCCCAACCGTCAAGCCAAACTCATAAAACACGCCGGTGCACCATGGCGGTTCATCGACCCTCTTCCTCATTAGCGCGCCGTTATATCTTAGCCAAAATTAGGCTGTTTTCTGAGTGATCCTCTCTGAAGAAGAGTTAATAAACAGATTTTTATGGATGCTATCTTAAAGCTACAGGTCCTTCAAAATACCAATTGTGGGCTCTTGACATAAACCGAATTATGGAGTCAGATGAAAAGACCAGTGACCTCATGGCATTTCCACCTCAGTCTGTCAGACGTGACGCCCTCCAGCAGCATAACATACAACATTTATAAGCCTCTTAAAAGAATCAATCTGGGGGGCAGCAGTGGGGCAGCACCTGCAATCACCAGCAGCAGGCCTCAGGCTGCGTTGGCGTGGATTTAATTGACCCGTGTGATGGAGAGAGGTTTGGGTAGAGACCCTTGCTGGATCCGAGTCCCACCTCAGCAGACCACCTAAGTGCAGAGACCCGGGGCGAAGTTGGGACAGCACTCATCACAAACACTCTGGTGTTTCTCTGTCCTCTCATGATGAAACTACAAGCCTCTCATTTATTCCAAGAGCAGGGAAGGTCAGTCTCTCAGGGTGAAGTGCCTACGTCAGGGTTGTCCTCCTGCAGACAGTCACTGGCCCTGCTGCATATGCTCTCAGTATAAACAGCTGATGGGAGGCAAATCGTGTGAGGATTTTTAATAACAGCATCTTTATTGTAAAGAATGCAAGTTAAGAGACAAAAGGAGTAACTCATAATCAAAACTTATATTGAGCTTTACAACAGACTGGCGTAGACCAGCGCTTTGTGCCTCTCGCCATGTGTCCTTGGTTGCTCAGCAACGCAACAAAGACTAAAGCATTCAGTCGGTGTTAGGGCAACAGTGAAACCTGTGTGTTATTCTATCTGGAAGAATGTCTGTTTTAAATGAAAGTCTTACAATATTGACTGATAACCTGAGAGACCTCAGTTCATCCCCAAGATGACTCCCGATGACTGAGGGTTGGTTTGGCGTTAGGAGCTGCGATACAACGGGTCAACAGCAGGGGGCGTCCAAGAGCGGGTAATCTTTTTGCAGATCTCAACATACCATCAGCATGAATCACATTCTTGGAGGTGTGAATCCTGGTTGCGGGTTGCTAAGTAACCAGAATCCCAAGGGGACCAATGCTAGTTCTCTAATCTGTTGGCCTCCATCTATCTTTCTCAAATAGCCGTCCCATCCCTCAGCGCAGAGAGAGAAGAGGAGAGTTTCCCGTGCTGATAAATTATCATTGTGATCATCAGATAAAATTGACACGACAGCCAGTTTTTGGAGTCAAATATTTTTCACATAATAGCTTTGTCAACAGATCATAGGGGGTTTGTTTCACACAGCGAGCCAGATGATAGTCAGATAAAAGTGACACCATCACAAAGCCTGTACAGTAAGTGAGAGCACACGACAAAGGGAAGGCTGGCTCTGCAGACACAAAGGATGAAGCTACGTGAATGGACCAGGGTTTGCTCTGCCATGTGAAAACTTACAGAATCAACTCCAAATAGCATCCACAAGAATATCAGAGGATGAATTTACTGTAGACCAGCAAGTATTTAAACTATTTTATTATCTCATTTTTCTGTGTTAAAGATATTAATGGTATCAAACAAATATGGGCCTACACATTCACAATGAGATATTTTCAGTTATTTTATTATTATTTAAGTGTTTGTAACTCTATTTTATAAAGTGTCTGAAATCCTATGAAAAGAAACACTGTCTTTTTTACACTCTTAATTCAAATACCGACTCAGAGGAGCAAGAAATAACTCCCATCATTCAACAGAATCACAGCTTTGGGATTTGTGATGTTCGTTGTTTTCAAACGTTGATCACATTCTTTGGATTTCCATGTTTGGTGCTCCACAGTTTTCTGTTTTATTTAGAAATCAGTATTTCTTCTGCACCTTAGCCACCGTTATTTCCTGTCTTCCTTTGTAGCACTTTTTATTCTGAGTTCTGTTAACTTTACTCAAATTAGCATTTATTCCTCTTGGTTTTCCTTTGACCTTTGCAAGTGTTTGTCGTTGCAATCCGCTCGTTTCCTGCGGATGCTTTGACTTTGTTTCTAGTTCTTCTCTTGTTTCGTTCTCCATAGTTTTCGTGCTTTCTGGATTTACAGGGGATTCTCTGTCCTAGGACTCACTGCAGCACCTTCTGTTTTTCTTCTTCTTTTTTAAAATCATTATTATCATTATGCAGGTTTTTTGTGCATTTAAGTCCCTAATCAACTTCACACATTGCCCTGTGAGAGGTTGGTTGGGGACTACCTTAATAAACATGGTTCTATACCATGAATAACCACAATTAGAAGCTAAAGCTTGAGGTGATTGTTTATTGCATGATAATACGAGTCTTTAGCATCATTATGGATGAATTTGGACCTCTTGCTCTTTTCACTGTTTACGCGCAGCTTCTTCAGGTGCCATCCCAGCATTTCCATCAGATTTAGGCTGGTTCTACGCTAGACAGCCCCAGGTGGAGGATGCCCAGGTTCTCTGGCCATAAAACAAGAGATAATCATCACTTTTTCACCTGAACAGTTGCTTTAAGTTGTTATACTGTGTGTTTCTAAAAACACTTTCAGGAACTTTATTATTTAAGATCAGCGCTGATGTTGCTTCTTGTAGGCATTATATTGGCACACTCCTATATGCTGCAGACCAGCAAAATGCCAAACCCTCTGGTTTTCAGATACTGATTAAAAACTGACGAAGTGCGTCTGATTAGCTTCAAATTAATGTCTAACGTCGGAGCAAAGGACGTATTTAATTTTTCATTCTCTGCTTCTGCAGTTTGGCTTAGATTTAAAAAAAAAAAAAAAGATTACACAGTGAGATGCGCCGTGTGTTATTCATCTACGCTTGTATTTACCTCATTTTAGGACCTAGTCTTGAAAAAGACTATAATTGAAAGTTTTTATTTCAAGCAATAAAATGTTCTGGCAGGGGCACCGTGTTGGGAATTAGTTTTTTGTCTCAGTTTAACAGCTTTCCAGTTTAAAGTTTAAGTGGTGATTTTTATACTCAAATTATGAGTTGGTACCAGCTAAAACTGATGTTTTCGTTTCAGTATTATCATAAGCTCACCCTTATGAAGAGCATCTTCTCCCCAACGCGGTAGCGGCCCTGCGCCTGTCTCTCCACGCAGAACTTATTGACACACCTGCAGGGAGGATCATCGGCGATGTGTCTTACCTGGAACACCAAAAAGGACAAACACACATTACAGATACTACTGATCTGATATCACGAGGAATCAGAGGTGAGCCAGCTGTCACTCACAGCATCGTCCAGCAGCTTCCCGGTGCTCTTTTTGCTACAAGTCCCTTTGTTTGGAGTTGTGGACGGTAAAGGAGATGGAGAGGGAGACGTAGAGGGAGATGGAGCGAGGGGCTGAGCCGGGGTCACGGGCGATTGAGAAAGTAGAGGTGACTTCTCTTCTTGTTCAATCTCCTTCTCCAGCTTTATGAGCCCCGGAGGCTCGACGTTGTACCTAGAGAAGGAATCAGATGGTGGTTGGAGAGGATGAACAAAACAATCCACAGTGCTGCGTCTCAGACAATAGTTCAGAGAACGTGAAGAAAAAAAGCAGGACGGACCGTGATGCTATCCGGCCCAACTCTAAAAGACAGAGGCACACCTCCCGCGGCTGCTTGTGAAGAACTGCGGGGAGAGATCAAGTTTAGCATAAGGTAGTTACGGCAAAGGCTCTCTAATGTATTTGGAAGAAAGTGAGCAGTGAGGATGGGGGACTGTGTGATGATGGGATGCAGATAAAACCGAGCATATGAACTTCATGCATTCAGATGGTCTTTTCCTCGTTCACCCTGCTGAAGCCAAATTATAATGGAAAAGAGCGTCGTTCAGCTTGGGGATGTGCATTCAGACTGGAGTCGTTAAATCTAATCTCACCAAATGGCAAACCAGACAACAAGTGTGGAGACGAGGAGCATGATGAATGCGGCACACCACACCATGCACAGTACACGTAGACAGAGTATCCACTGTATGATAGCAAACCTGTTGTTGTTACACCTACTGCTGAACTGATAAATACATCCGAAGAAAGAAAGAAAGAAAGAGAGAGAAAGAGTAATTTGTTAACTGTTATTGTGAGCGCCAGTATTTTCACAGCATTTGCATCAAGGTTAAACTCCAGATCTGCTGCATGTGAATGTGGATTACAGTTCAGTGTGATTATAATATTGTGCACTTAATGAAATTATTCAGATAGTTACATTTAAGATTTAGCAAGAATGTATATTCGTCAAAGGCACTGGAGAATGCCACACATTATTGTGAGGATTTCAGCTTGGAAATATCTCTACTTCAAGGATGTTTCATTGAAGCAACATGCAAGACATTTTTGCAAATGCAAAAAAAAATCTGAGCGTGCAAAGGCAGAAGAGATACTGTGAGCTTGCATAATGTTGGCCTACTTTCTGACAAAGTCACATTCTCCTGCTCGTGCTCAGTTGTTATACTCGACCATGAACATGGCGTGTCCTTAGCTTCAAGAGGAGCTCGAGCTCCCAACGGGCTGCTGCCCTTGTGAGGTTTTCTTGTGTGGATGAAATAAGGAGTGAAGCAGAGAAGTGACGACTCAGAAGCCCAGTGGGGCTGAAAGGAAGCAGTCCTTTATACCTGCACAATCAGTACACAGGAGGCAGAAATCTGACAGCGCCAGTGGCAGCTCCCTTTGTTTACGGACCCAGATTTTTCGCTGGGAAAAAGCAGGCTCACCTAACCCCTCGGACTCAAAGAGACATGTTTCTCCGACTCCGATCTCACGGCACCAGGCCAGGAAGTTAGCTGTGTTGTCCCGTGCAAAGAAGGAGCCAGACGGAGCGCTCTGACGACACGGTATCCTCCGGCAAGGGATTCTCTTCTGCAGACACGGAAAAGTTAGTACACAGAAAAGAACCTGAGATGAGGGACATTTCCTCACCCTGAATGATAAATAACACTGGGACAGTGATGGTCGCACTCTGAGTTTTCATGGTGATGAAGTAGAAAGCAATGTCTACTCCATCTGCTGAAGCTCAGGACCAAGGGCCGTTTCCACACAGATCAATATGAAAGATGACAGGTCAGAAAACCGGGGCGACTTTAGGGCCTTCCATGATTTGGGATCAAGTGACATGCTTAAGGTTCTCAGCCCCCACATGCTCCGTTCGGGGAGATTTATGCGCTTTGCTGTGGTTTTATGCAGGATATGTGTGTCTGTGCTCGGGGAAGGTGCAGTGAGCTCATGCGGGAAATATGCAAGCTTCGGTGGGTATTTTTCTTTTCATTCCAGGCTCTCCTTTTGACTTTTTTCTCTGGGATCATTTGTGTTGTTTAATTTCTTTGCAACTGAGGGAGAAAAAAACGTTGGCTACATTAGTAGTGACGTTTAATGCAACAATCTTAATGAAATGTTATTATTTCTGCCCTGGCCTGTTGCATTATCCGCGCCTCAGTGTGTTTAATTGCACGTACAGCAAGGAGCTTCTGGAAAGCATTATCTGTGCACAGATGGGAACAATAAGGGTTAGGAACTACCTTGCTCCAAATCAGCAGTGACAGCTACAATCACAGAGTTTTCTTTCATTCAGAAAGGTTATAACCATCTGTCCTTGCACACTTTAAAGCAACATTTTTACATTTTGATGATAGTTGGATGAGAACATCACTCCGCGGTCTGGTGAACTTGGAGTTATCAGCAGGTTTTTAAGCATAAACTGGAAGTTGGGAAGTCGTACCACCGTTTTTATTACTTGATGGTGCTGAAATCCTGCTTCAGAAAAAAGGTGACATATTATGTAAAAAGTCAATAAAAACTAGCAGCTTCGAGAGCGTTGTTTTGTTTCAGCTGCTCTGCAGTTCTGGGCCTCATTTTGTTGCATTTGTTGTTTGGTGATGCTCAAACTGATTTCACTGCGACCGGTCTGGACTACACGCAGCTCGGCCGCTGTTTTATTTACAGACTATGGTTAAAGGAGCTGTATGTAAGAGCAATAATAAAACAAATCATAAAATGACCCCGATATGTCAACAGACATTTAAAAATCATGTTCATTTCAAATACTTATGTCACTGACAACAGCGCTCAAGCCAGGATATTCCAGTTTAAAAAGAGGAGTTGCAGCCCTCAACTGATGTTTATGTTGTCATTTTTCTGTTTTGGCCTGAAGCTCCACCCTCCACCTATCTCCCAATCACCAAGTCAGTATTGTTTCTGAAGCTCCACCCTCCACCTATCTCCCAATCACAAAGTCAGTATTGTTTCGGCATCCGGGTTGCCAGCTCGGCTCTAATTATCACAGCCATGGCAGCCTACGTTCCTGCTGCATTCTGCAGCCTACCTGGCAACCTCTGGTCGGGGGGAGGAGGGGGAGGGAACACGCCGCTCAACAATATTTTGAAAGTGACTGCAGTACCAGTTTTGGACATTTCTTACAGACGGCTCCTTTAAGTCTTTACATCCGGGATGGGTGCGTGTTCCACCATAACCTGGCTATATCCTTCAGTTTAATGGCATTCACAGATTATGCACACGCTCACAGCTCCACGCCACCACGTGTGCTGATAGCAGGCCGCTCCCTTCAGCCACCTTTTCTCAGACCAGAAGATGCAGCGTGCGTGACCTCCAGAGAACTTCAGACCAGTTAAAGCAACAAGCGCCTTAACCTGGTCTTGAAACTAACTCATACCCACAAAAAGTCCCTTCTCTTCTTTTTCTTTTTTAACATGGGAGAGTTTTAAGTAGGCTCAAGGAGGAGAAAGGTTCACCACCAGCTGTTCAGCATTACACAACTTTTCTGGTTTTTATTGTTTCTGCTCCAACAAACAAACAAACAACCACAACTTGCCGTCTTTGTGCTGATCTTAATCAAATACAAGGCTGAACTTAACCGCACATCATTGCATTTTGTTTTCATTTAATATTTTCTTAACTTTCTTGGGAGCATACATGTAAACTAATATTCACGGCTGATGGAAGAGTTGTACTAAACTTGGCAGGTATGCAGGTAACTATGACAAGGACGAAATTCAGTCTGAACTCATCTGTAGTTGCTAAAGTTCAGCGTGAACATAGACAGGGACTTTTGAAAAGCAGCACGGACCGGGTGGGATGTTTGGGGTTCTCCGCCGTTGCAGTAGCACCGAGCCAAACACCACATCAGCTTATTACAGAGCGTGAATACAGATGTGGTTTTATTTTAAAGCCCACAGCAACTCTTACAGTGTATAAAGTCCCACATTAAGCTTCAAGTGTCATAAAATGAGATAAAATACAGAGCATCAAAGACGGAGGCAACGTTTAATCTTTAACAGCTCATTAGACTGAACGCCCTCAATGTGAAGAACAACATGGACATGTGGTAGTAAATCATTGCTCCCTGCAAAATGTCTGTGTCAGACCTCATCTGCTTGCACTCGCCTGGTCGCCACAATCAACAGGCTTCTCTATTTCAGTATCCTCCGAGCCGGGCCGCAGTCAAGTATTTCCTCACATCTGCGCTGCTGTGTGCACGCTTAGATCAGGAGACCCGTCGTCATCACTGCAGTCATGTCTCAGTGGCAACACCAACAAGTCTCACTGATGCGCCAACAAATGGGGCTTTGGCTCGCCTCCCTCTGAACTAACAACATGAGCTAATCAGTGTTTCCCTCCGCTGGAAGCGCATCGTCCCAGAGAGCAGCAGACTGCAGATCAGTGCGTCCAGCCGCTGCCACTGAAATGTTTTGCTTCTGCAGGGTAATGGTTTTGTCCAATATCGTGCTCTTGATTATAAACTTCTTTGACTCAAGAGTGTTTCAAAAGGAGCTTTATAGACTTGGAACAAAAACAGCAACTACTAAAGAAAAAAAGACTTTTTTTTCCTCTCGGAAATACACTCAAGTGTTTGAGCCTGTCTCTAACTGCACTTAACCTGATGCTCCTTTAAAAAAAAGTGTGCTTCCTCTCTTCATCGTTGACCCAGGAAATGCACGTTTGCAAAGATGGCATAAGGTAACTTGAGGATATGCACTTGTAAAGTAAGTCTTTAATAAAACTCATGAAACTCCCTAAACCCCTCACAGAACCTTTAACGTGGTTCTTCCAACTCTCGCAGGGATTGTGGGGCCCCCAACAGTTAATATGTCCTTGCGAGGCTGATTTTTTTCTCCCTTTTGCCCTGCCAGAGCCTGCGAGTCCCCATCCCCCATCTCACTCTTTGTGCACTCCTTTCCAAAATTGTGGGGCTCTTTAAGTTGGAATACCTTAGCAATGCTAATCTCATAAAACCAGTAAAATAATAATGCAAGTATATGTTACTGGTTACTCTTAAACTGTCCGGGGGCAGTCTGCTCTCAAAGAAGTGGCTTTTGGGGGGATAATTTAAGCAGAAGTAAAAAAAAAAAAAATTTTTAAATCATTTAATCATGCATTTGAGCTGAGGAGCTGTTAAAACACTTGAGACCAGGGTGACTGCTGCTAAATCTGATCTCATAAATCACCGCTTTGAATGATGTTTTCCCGCTCAAAAACAATCCTCTGCAAAATCATTCACAATTAAACTCAGTCTGGGAACACTTTCAGGCAAGATTTAACTTCCAAATTAGTGTTTTTACTGTAGCCCATCTTGAGCCAGACTCCAGCGACCTTCTGACTCGTCTGTACCTGGCTGTTTCCAGGGGGGGGCAGGTCTCCGTTGCTCTGCCTGAACTTCTCCTGTAGTGTCTCAGCCAGCTGGCACAACAGGAAGCCATTGTCTAACCGTTCCATGAAGTTCTCAGCGGTGATTTCCAGGCCTGAGCAGGGGACACATAAAGACAGTAGACAGCCCACAACCATAAATCCATCATAAAAGGGTTATTTAGGTATATATATATATATATATACAGTATAACGAAATGAAATTCAACCTCCAGCCCGCTCCAGGTTGAAGCTGAACGTGATGTGACGTCAGCTCTTAGAAACCTCTGCTTCTGCTGGGCTCGTGGCAGCTCCCGGGACGCCAAAGTTTTAAATATTACAGCACGCTTTGGAAGACTCTGAAGGGGTTTTCTGGTAGGACACCCATGGTGGGGGCGTCTGTTTGTGCACGATACTGCCTCATTATCCGTCAGAGATGCAGAGACATATTGATGATCAACACGTGGTGTCCAGTTGACAGACTTCCAGAGGACCATTCTTTCTTAGTTAGATCATTGTGAAACAGGAGGTGGTGGCAGGGGGGTGTCTGTGGAAAGAAACTGGAGAGATTTCTCTTTTTTTTCTCTTTTTTTTTTATCCCCTTTCTGTTTCTTATGAGAGGAGGGGTTTGGGGGTTCGTTTCTTAATGAGTTCCAAATGTTGCAATTGAGCCCAGAAAAAAAAAGCGATTGAAATCTTGAGAAATGCTCAGCGAGTCCCGTCTCGTGCTCGACCCTCACGTCCTTGCCATGTGAGGAAAATATTTCAGCTAGACGGCCCAGACAGAGAGATTTTAAGATACTCCATCCATTTAACCTCCAAACTCAACGTTTCTCATCAGGGTAAGAAATGTACAAACCAGCCGTCCAAACTGCACGAGGAGCTTGAACCAGCAAACAGGTTGTGCGTGGATGCTTCTGCTTCTGAAGCTTTAAAGTCCTTGATCCGTCAACGCAGCGGACCAGAGGGTTCTGGCTCGGCCAGTTCCAGAGCACACAGACAGCCAAAGACAACAAGGAATCTCCGTGAGTTACGTTGGACACACAAGCCGGAGGATCTTAACGTGCCTCAGTTAGCCTGAGAAATGTCTGCATGAGATCTTCAAGATGTGCCATGGAGTAACTCCCAGTCGTTACACACAACTATATAAAGCTGGATGTAAAATTTCACTGGAAATATACGTATCAGGACATGGATCATTTCTGTATTAGGCCATGAGTAATGTTAGTGAATGATAATCATTAAAAAGAGCTCATATCACATCAGACACTTAGAAGGCACCTCAAGTTGTACAGAATTAAATATAAAAACTCTAAGAAAGGTATTTAAATGTTGCTAAAATACTGGATAAAGTAAAATTCAAGCTTTAACTCAAACCTGGGTCCATTACCAGATGGTAACTTTTGTTATAAGGGTGTAAATCAAGCTTGAATGAGAACAGAACACAGACAGAACATATGTTTGCGACATCGTGGATTTGACGTCGACCCAGAGGGTAAATATCAACATCAGAATACAGAGATAATAACGGTTTGTTCTGGCATCTCTAACACCCCTCAAAGCTAACGTTAAATTCATTTTGAGTTCTTTCTCCCTCAAAAGTGCTTTGATTCACATAATTAACAAAGCCTACACTAATTACGATCTAGTAATGGACACGTGGTTGATTTAACGCGGGAATATTCCTTTAACAAACACTTCAGTAAACAATAAACCCAGTTCTTGTGTTGACCCTTGGAAACTGGTTCCAGACACAGGTGAGTGCAGTCGTGGAGCGGAGGACTCCAGGTGGAGGAGTTCAGCAAGGAGAAGAAAATAGTCAACTTATTTAACAGAAGGAAATCTATGTGAAGGCACAATGTTCACAATGTAAAAGAAACACAGGTGCCAGGAAAAAAACAGAGAGGAGCTACTATGTTTGAAGGAAACCAGGAGGTGTACCGTATACACAGAGAGACGTGCAGACAGGTGAACAACAGGTGTCGTGACTAGCAGCTGAGACGTGTGAAACTACAGCAGCAACCTGCACGAGGACGAAATCTGGTGTTTCAAAATAATGAAGTATGCCTGAAACATTCAAAGCATGGCAGCCATAGTGAAACCCAGTAACATCTTGATTTATTGTACACATATGTGATGCATAGTTTATGTGTCCGTTTTAAAGAAATTATCACAGCCAAGCACGGTGCTCATGCTTCCTTCACTGCGTAGTCCTCACCGGTGGCTCTGCATTATTTAAGAGCGGTTTAATAATCATCTCAATCAACCGTTGAATTCAGAGGGCCTTGTAAAGAGGTTCAGACTGATTCCAGGACCCTGCAGAGGCGTTTACATCAGCAATGCCACAGCGGTTAATGTCAAACACACGATGAAGAAATCTGCATGGGGCTTACTATCTGCTTACTATCTACTGGCCGTCTACTGGCTGTATTTTTTTCCAAAAGGTAACCAACTGGAACACATTGTGTTCACACAGAGACAAAACAATCCAAAGTGTTACATCACTGCTACAACTTCCAAGGGACATGTAATGGAGATACATTTTCTACATAAAATCAAGAGTTAGACCCGTCTTGTGTTGTCACATTATGATATTGTGACATGCAAATGTTTCCATTTAAAGAAAAGTACAGTTTTATTCCTTATTTTTTTTGCTGTTTACACTGGATATATGTGTGCATCTTTTATTCCCGTGACTTACCGAGAATATTAGTGAGCCACAGAGCCAAGTCCTCCTTCATAGGTAGCAGGCTGGCTTCGTGTCGGCTGGAGAGCCACTGGTGGTACTCCTGCATGTCCGTCAGGCCGGGACCGCAAGGCTGCTTCGGGCTCAGGGAGCTGCACATGGTTCCGATGGCCTGAAGGAAAGAACATTGAAAGACAAGTCCAGGTGAATTGCATACATTTCTATGAGACTGAAAGGATCTGTACAAAAGATCTAAGCCGTGTACTTTGTAGGCAATGAAAACACTGTATGCAACATCATTTTGTTAATTTAGTCCAATCTTTCCAGGTCCATATTAAATTTAGACAACAAGAACCATTATTTTCAGCATCAAGTCAGCTTTTTTTATCAATAAATCAACTCGATAAACTATAAAACGAACGACCGCGCTGGTCCTTCTTTGTTTTTTTGTTCATTATTGCGACTGCTACATACTAAGGAGCAGCACCTGCGATAAAACACCTGTAATTTCGTTGTGTATGAACAATGACATTTGTCCACATTTGTTACACAATGAATCGTTTGAAGGTCTGATGAAGCCCCTCAAGACTAGTACCACCAGCTGATCATACACCTAAATATGGAAAATGGTCAAGATGTTCTCCATCGGTTCCTGAGCTATGCTGTTGAATGATGGACAAAAAAGTGTTTGTGATGACCTTTGTAATGTCAGACTGAAATTTGACTTTCACTTAAAATGCAATAATTTATATACTGTTATGTATTTAAGGGTTGGATGGTTAGAGCGTTGGAGGGTTGGAGTGTTGGGGGGTTGGGGCTTGAAGGGTTGGAGCGGGGTTGGGGGTTGGAGGATGGAGGGTTGGAGGGTTGGAGGGTTGGGGGGTTGAAGCGTTGGAGGGTTGGGGGTTGGAGGTTGGGGGGTTGGAGGGTTGGAGAGTTGGAGGGTTGAAGCGTTTGAGTGTTGGGGGTTGGAGGTTGGAGGGTTGGAGGGGTTGGAGGGTTGGAGGGGTTGGAGGGGTTGGAGGATTGGAGGGTTGGCGGGTTGGAGGGTTGGGGGGTTGACGAGTTGGAGGGTTGGAGGATTGGACGGTTGGAGAGTTGGAGGGTTGGAGGGTCGAATTGGAGGGTTGGAGGATTGGACGGTTGGAGAGTTGGAGGGTTGGAGGGTCGAATTGGAGGGTTGGAGGATTGGAGTGTTGGAGAGTTGGAGGGTTGGAGGGTCGAATTGGAGGGTTGGAGGATTGGAGTGTTGGAGAGTTGGAGGATTAGAGGGTTGGAGAGTTGGAGGGTTGGAGGGTTAGAGGGTTAGAGGGTTGGAGGGTTGGAGGGTTGGAGGGTTGGAGGGTTGGACGGTTGGACGGTTGGACGGTTGGAGAGTTGGAGGGTTGGAGGGTTGGAGGGTTGGAATTGGAAGGTTGGAGAATTGGAGTGTTGGAGAGTTGGAGGGTTGGAGAGTTGGAGGATTGGAGGGTTGGAGAGTTGGAGGGTTGGAGGGTTGGAGGGTTGGAGAGTTGGAGGGTTAGAGGGTTAGAGAGTTGGAGGGTTGGAGGGTTGGAGAGTTGGAGGGTTTGAGTTGTTGGAGAGTTGGAGGGTTGGAGAGTTGGAGGGTTGGAGGGTTGGAGAGTTGGAGGGTTGGAGGGTTGGAGGGTTGGAGTTGTTGGAGAGTTGGAGGGTTGGAGAGTTGGAGGGTTGGAGGGTTGGAGGATTGGAGGGTTGGAGAGTTGGAGGGTTAGAGGGTTAGAGGGTTGGAGGGTTGGAGAGTTGGAGGGTTGGAGGGTTGGAGAGTTGGAGGGTTGGAGGGTTGGAGGATTGGAGGGTTGGAGAGTTGGAGGGTTAGAGGGTTAGAGGGTTGGAGGGTTGGAGGGTTGGAGGGTTGGAGAGTTGGAGGGTTGGAGGATTGGAAGGTTGGAGAGTTGGAGGGTTCGGGGGTTGGAGAGTTGGAGGGTTAGAGGGTTAGAGAGTTGGAGGGTTGGAGGGTTGGAGAGTTGGAGGGTTTGAGTTGTTGGAGAGTTGGAGGGTTGGAGAGTTGGAGGGTTGGAGGGTTGGAGAGTTGGAGGGTTGGAGGGTTGGAGAGTTGGAGGGTTGGAGGGTTGGAGGGTTGGAGGGTTGGAGAGTTGGAGGGTTGGAGGATTGGAAGGTTGGAGAGTTGGAGAGTTGGAGGGTTCGGGGGTTGGAGGGTTGGAGGGTTGGAGGATTGGAGGGTTGGAGGGTTGGAGGTTTGGAGGGTTGGAGGGTTGGAGGTTTGGAGGGTTGGAGGGTTGGAGAGTTGGAGGGTTGGAGGGTTGGAGGGTTAGAGGGTTAGAGGGTTAGAGGGTTGGAGAGTTGGAGAGTTGGAGGGTTGGAGGGTTGGAGGGTTGGAGGGTTGGAGGATTGTAGGGTTGAAGGGTTGGAGGGTTGGGGGTTATAACCGTTTGAGGGTTGAAGAGTTGGAGTGTTGGGGGGTTGACGAGTTGGAGGGTTGGAGGATTGGACGGTTGGAGAGTTGGAGGGTCGGAGGGTTGGAATTGGAGGGTTGGAGGATTGGAGTGTTGGAGAGTTGGAGGGTTGGAGGGTTAGAGGGTTAGAGTGTTGGAGGGTTGGAGGGTTGGAGAGTTGGAGGATTGGAGGGTTGGAGAGTTGGAGGATTGGAGGGTTGGAGGATTGGAGGGTTGGAAGGTTGGGGGGTTGGAGAGTTGGAGGGTTAGAGGGTTAGAGGGTTGGAGGGTTGGAGGGTTGGAGCGTTGGTGGGTTGAAGAGTTGGAGGGTTGGAGGATTGGAGGGTTGGAAGGTTGGAGAGTTGGGTAGTTGGGGGCTACAAGTAAATGGAATGTAAATCACAGATATTCACCTTTGAATGAATGTTGATGGCTGCTTGATGACGTGGGCTTCATAACATATTGTAATAAAAGGTACTTGAGTGGGTATTTTAGTGAATGACATCATGTTTGTTCGTCCTTGAAGACCCAACAAAGGAGGCAAGGAAATTCTTGGCAGCTGGTCTCTCACAATGTCCCACAACATCATTGCAATTTTCAAAGGCTATAAAATATATTCAAATCATTTTGGCTTGTATGATTTTATGTCATTTGGAAAGCAGGACATGGTACCGTGTGATCGTAAATGTTTTTCATCAAGAATGAGTGATGTAAAATCACCAATACAAAAAAACTTTCTAAAACATTCATTTGGGATTAATCAGACTTTTTTTATTGTGAGCTATGCAACTTAGACATTAATTTTTAAAGTTCAAAGTTGACCAAAACAATACTTTGAAGGTATACATTTCTAACAATATGTGAGGGTTAGGAAAATAAAAACTTTTTTATGTAAATCTTTCTGTATTGATGGTGAATAAGAACTGCTAGTCAGGCTCATCTCCCCCAAAATGAGGAAAAGAGGATGTAACAAATACAGGAGAGTACTTTTGTCCTGAAGGCAGGCTCTGGTAGGCAGTACAGTCCACCTGAGGACATTAGACTAACATTCCAGTCCACTTCTTCTTAGGACAAGAGACACTTTCATACCGGCCAGACTCACACAATAGGAGTTTTATTAAACTAACAAAGAGCTCTTTCACTTTCCTCTGCCCATCTGTAATGGAGTCTATCACACAGTCTGCAACAGTCCGATACAGTCAGCGCTTCAGCAGAACCTATGAGGATCTGTTACATTTGGTATCAATAGTCAGGACGTATTTAGCTTTTTCCCTTTTAAGTGATAGGACTGAGTTGGACACGTTTCTTGCTGCCGTCCAGCATTATATCACAGCAATGCCAACTGTTCACTGCGTGAGCTTTAATGAGAAAATCCGTCAGACTTCAGTCGAGTGTCTCTCGGATAAAAGACCAGTTTTAGAGATGTACTGACAGAACCGGTAGATCCCAGATGTAACGACAACATAAATGGACTCATGAATCTGCTGCTGGCTCTCGGAAGTAAACTGAACAGTGTTGTGATGTAAGGGAGAGCAGACTACATGGTGAGTTAGCCATGGTGGCGTCACAAGGACGCTAAAGTTTACTTGTGGCTCATTCCACAGGTTGTCATAAAAATCAATGTCACTCATTAGAAAACGCATTAAAATAACATGTTTAACTCTTAGAAATTGCAGTTTCTTTAAAGAAGTCTACAAAAGCATATTCTGACAGTAAATTAGCCGAAAAACACAGAAGAAGGATTGGTGACGTCATCGCTAAGACTCTTTGAACTACTTTCTCATCTCAGTGGACTCTCGTTGGTGAAATTTAAAAGTTCTGCTCTGAGTTTGGACATGAGCAGGAGAATTTCCTGTTCCCCCACGGCAGGCAAATAGCAAACAGAGGATTTGGTGCAAATCACAAGAGGCATTTATTCGAAACAAGGAAGCACAGCTGACATAAACAAATAGTTTGCAGCGTGTGATTGCTGAAGATTTCCTCTGGTACTGAGGGAGTGTAATGCAATGTGAGGAATCTGACCTTTCCAGCTGTGAAACATTTAAGGGTCCCTCTGGAGTTGCCTGTAAGCGAATCGCACTGCAGCGCAAAAATGGACATAGAGGGCTTAATGTCCAGCCGAGGTCATCTCCTCTGCCCGAGGACGGCAGCTTCTCACTGCATCCCCGCAGTAAACCGTGGAGCTCAGCGCTCACACAGAGGTGCTACACCCTCATGCACACCGTGGTGACAGCTCCCAGAACCAGGGCACTGGGACAGCTTCCCACAACCTCATCCGCTGCTGCCGCATGTAAATAAACAGGAATATCTGACATGTGTCGCAGGCTAATTCAATTTTGTGACTCATTTTATAGCTTTTTATGTCACACTATGAAAACTGTGAGTCTCAAACCTTGTCTCGTAGAAGATTTCTCATCATTTGCTATCCACCTGAGGTCATTTAAACTAAACAAGCATTAGATGTGTATCATATGTGCTGCACACTGCAGCTCAATGTCAATCTGTCCTGAACACCTGCAGGGTTTCTGACCAAACATCTACTGAGAGAACCTCAAAGAAACCGTAGTTAAAGATCGTTGAAGTTACCTGGATCCTCTCACCATAGTGTAGCGTGACCTCTTCAACTTCGGTCATAAAAACACCTCTCTGCCAGACAGGATATTTCTTCTGAGCAGTAAATGTTATTTTGGACGTTCTTGTCCGAATCCAACTTTCTGGGATAAGTTTTTCTGGGATAATACATAAACATTTCCTCAGTTGAAGCAACCTCATGACTCATGCAAAACCGTCACAATACGCCACCGTTGGCTACGGATCGCCCCAGGAAAAGCATATGGAAGGGAATATTGTTTGCTGAATCACATCAATTAAAAAATACAAGTGTGGCTCTGTCCTGATAACCCTCGCGCCTCCACACTTCCCTCCTCAATGGCAGTAAACAAATCCAGAGGAGTTTGCTTCTACGAGGAAACTCTGCATGTTTCTCCCTCTGAGAGGTCTTGTGTGCATTGTGAATGAACGTTTTACTCAGGACGCACAAGACTGCATCATCTGTTGTACTCAATAAACCACAAACTCCAAATACGGAGGATCATGAGCATGCATGGTGGCAAAAAGACTGTTTACATATTCACACCATCAAATCACACAATGGGGACTATGAGTGCATGACCCGGAGAGGTCTCTAAGTTGCACTAATTCCTTACAGATTGATCTGTTTCATTCAAAGTTTCTGCTGGTTCAGCAGTCACACTATTAGCACGCAGCTTTTACTGGGACATACTGTAACATCACCAGAGACAAACACACACGCACTGTGTCTGAATTTAGTGTAATGCCTGGTTTGATTTTAGGCTGTTGATGCACTGAACTCTTAAAAGCCTTTGGTTAAGAAATAATTTACAACTTAAATAAGGGCTTTTAAATTGTCTCCCTTTTTACAACACTCACAAATAAAAGAAGCCACAAGAGACAGTTTACCACTCTGGAAATAGGATCAAGGGAGAATGCCCGATGAGTTATGTCTGAAGTCCCACTAATTAAAACCAGTGAAGGGACTGAGAGCTGCCCCTGAACAAAATATGTCACATTTTGTGTAAATAAAGATGCTTTACATTGATTTTGAGATGATGGGGGAAAAAAGCGAGAGATGCAATCTTCCGGTTAATTGACAGGCAGTATTTATCATGCAGCATGACATGCTCCAACTTTGAAATAAGCTCTAGAAAGTGACATAAAGAACACCATCTTTATGAGATAAAAATAAGTCCAGAAGAAGTCAACAAGAAACGACTAACCAATCCAAACCTTACAAAAGGGACAAACATATGACGGTCCGCATCTAGAGCTCAGTAAAGTCAGGAGACCTTCGCTCACCCTGTGGGTTCAGCTCGCTGGTGCGCACCTTCCTCTCTCTCGTCCTGTGAGCTGCTGAATCCCAGTTTTCATACTTCTCTCAGCGGTGCACCGACGCACAGGTTAACCTCACGTCCACTGAACTAATGTGCACTGGTTTTCCTCGCTGCGCAGTTCATGCAGACCTGACTCTGCACACACGCACTCGCACACTCACAGCGCTGCTGCTGCTGCTGCTGCTGCTGCTGATGATGATGATGATGATGGGAGGGAATATGATCCTTGTGGCAATGCCTCCTTTTTCTTGTATCAAAATGTCAGTCTGTGAAATGTTATTCTCAAATACATGTTGATTGAATTACGTCTGTATCCTCTTTGCGCATCCAGTCTTCATACAAAGACCCCTGCTATGTGCCAGATACTATAGATACACTATGTTGCCTATAATCATTTTTAAAGGATCTGTATTTTTGTTGGAAATTCATTTACGTAATAAATGACGAACAGTCCAAAATAAATACATATTTGACGTTGTTTTCTTTCGCGAGGCTTAAGTTGTTTTTATTGGGGGTTTTGTGTGTGTGTGTGTGTGTGTGTTTGTTTTGTCTTTGTTTTTTGGCAACAACATTGCCCAAAAGTACGAGGTGAAATACATAAACATTGACCTGAATCTCGTGTTTGTGGCATTCAGTTACTCGGTGGCTTTTATTTTGAAACTCAAAAGAGTTGCCAATACGCATGCGCAGTGATAAACGCGGCACAAACGCTACCGGTCCGCCGATTGTTGGGTCAAAACAAGTGAGTTTATAAAAAAAAATATTACAGTAATTCACATTAATGTAGTATGTGCATATATTTTTAATGTGAGGCATTTTAACTATCCCGGAAAATGTTTTAAAATGCACCGCCGGAAGTATTGTTAATGTTTACTATTAAGGCTGATTTATGGTTCCGCGTTAAATCGACGCAGAGCCCTACGCGCACCGTACGCCTAGGGCTATCATGGATCTGCGTCGATTTAACGCGTAACCATAATTTAGGCTTCATGTGGGCTCCAGCGAACTACCGCTGCAACTTTGAGGCAGGAGGATGAAAGTGATGTTTATGCTGTCTTTTCTCCCTCAGTTGGCCAGAAGAGGCCGGGCTGTGCATGCATGGAGGCGTTGCTGCGGGACGTGTCGGGCGCGGCGGAGCTGCTGGCCGCGGCGGCGCACGGCGGCGGGGCGGCTCGCTGGGACCGGCCCGCGCTGCACAGAGCCTTCACCTGGGCTCAATACTGCGAGCACGTCCACGCCAGGTTCCAGGGAAACACCGCCATCAGAGGGGCTCTGGAGAAGCAGCTGCAGATCACAAATCAAAGTTTGCAAGCTGCTTTTCCCGAGTGTTCCCTGCAGGTGTCCTTCTCGGACCTGCGCCGCTGCCAGCAGCTGCTGCTCTCCGGGCTGCTGAGCAACCCCGAGCTGCCCGGCTCCGCCCTCAACATGCTTTTTGAGACCAAAGAAGACCCTGGTGTTGGTGTCATGGATAGTGAGTACGAGGAGGACGCCACTGGCCTCTGTAGCTACCTCATTCAGTGCAAGTCAGCTTGTAAAGTCCTGCATGCTCTGTCCAGCTCGTCAGCTGTGGGTGCTGATGCTGAGGTGCAGGGGGAGATGCTGATGGAGAGGCTGGCCGCTCTGCTGGGCCAAGGCGGTGACCTCCACCGGGACCGGGCACAGCACCTTTTGCACTCAGTCCTACAGGTATTTGATGGAGCGGTGCAGCATTTCTGTCTCGTCATCGCCGCAGCTCTGCTGACAACAAAACATTCGGCTGCACAAACGACCGCGCGGGATTTTCTGTTGGACTGGCTGCAGAATCAACACGGTTTGCTGCAGTGCATGTGTTCTGAGTTGCCCTCCGGACTGATGAGAGATCTGGCTAGGGAGCAGCAGAAATGTAGAGGTGTGTTCTGCAGCGGACTGAAGAAGTGGGCCTCAGAGATGGAGTACAGCATGAACGGGGAGGGATGGGTCCACTCCAGCACAAACCCCACGCTGTCCTTCCAGAAACTAGTTGAGCGCTTTTGGGCTTTGTTCGAGGCCTGTCCGTCTCTGAGGGTGAAGACAGAAGATGAGCTGAATGCCTTGAAGGTTTCTGATGGAGACTTTGATGTTGAAGGTCTGAGCGTGTGGGGAGACATCTTATCAGCATTAAACAGACAAAACCTTTCTTCAGGGGTGGAGGAGATCACCAAAATATAGGCATTAGATTTATTCATCCATTTTTTTTTAAATAAAAATAAAGAGGTCCCGTCTAGCAATGCTTTAAACAGCTGAACAATGGCACCTTTTCTGCCGTTTAATGTTTTACTTCATCAGATCAAACAGTTGCAACCACAACTTTGTGTCTAAGTTTTACACGTTTTTTTATTTTAACTTTGTTCATGGATTTTTGAGTTTAAAAATATTTAAGTACCTGATTTTGCCAAATGAAGTGGAGGTTTTTGTTTGACAAAATATTAATATTATAGTTATATTGGAGTCTGTCATTTTATACACGTTGTAATTTTATATATTAATGTTTGAGTTTACTAAGGAAAGTGCACATTAAAGCCTTGATTGTGACTTTATGATTCTATTATTGTGATTATTTTGGTCATTTTCATTTATTCAGTTGGATTGATGAAGTGTGCAGATTTGGACAGGTAGTAGCTTTCAGCAGCCAATCATAAGCGAGACCTAAATTAGATGTAACAGAGTCAATAAAACTAAATAAGAAATATATCCTCAGCTGCTAATTGATGCAGACGTGCAAAAAAATTAATTATATCAAAAAGGACAAAGAAGGAACTGCAGTAAGCCTTCAGAAGAAGTGTAATTACTCTTTTCTGTGCACACCTCAAATTACTTTCAATTTCTGTCACCGTCTGTCAGCAACCCCTCAAGCTGCACTCAATCCAGGTTTATTAATCTGTGTTGGTTTACTGCCAGTCATGTGACTTGACTGCCAATTTGCACATCTCAGAGCTCGTCCCCTCTGCGGTGAGGGGATCAGTTAGTCAGATCAGGCGTCGTCAATCAGGCCGACGGCAGGAGCTGGTGTGTGACACGTCTCTGTCAGGCGGCGGATTAGAGCCCCGACCGCTGGGTGGAGGAAACACCAACACGGCCACGGCTCGTTTAACACGCCATGAAAGCAATTCACATGGAGACAGACAAGGGTCAGTGAACAAAGGGCAACATGTACACAACCAATTTATTTCCAACCGATAAAAAACATATGCACCAGGCGGGACGGGAACCAACCGTGACTCCTAAACTGTGAATCCACTTAGACTCACTCGTAAGTAGAATTCTGTCAGATTGAAGACAAAAACAAAGAAGGCACGAGGACTTTGTTACACAGTGAAATGAGACTTGTAATGTTGCTGCCGAGGAGCAAGGTTGCATTTTGTTTTTTGTTTTTTTTTGTGTTTCTCACTTTTATTCGCAGCCTTAACAACTGACGGAGGAGGTGACCATCCAGGTGAGGGTTCACATGTGTTGCTGTTTGAGAACAAGATGACGCTTTGTTGTAGTCTGTATTTACATACACCATGAGCTTAAACTAATTATTCATAAAGAACAATTACCCACATAAGAATTAAGGATCCTTTATTATTGTGAATTAAATATCTAACAGAGACTTATTTATCAGCCAATTATTTTGATTTATAAATAAGAACAACTTGCTGCCATACTCCTCTGTTAAGTTTAAAGGATCATTGCAGACGGCAGGCTGAGCTGAACACGTTTAAAAGAGAAATCAAGAGTCAAAGCACAAAACTCCTGTAAGTCATGTCGACTTATTTCTTTGTGGAGATATTTCTCGGTCTGATGAAACATTTCCTCTGAGCAGGGAAATATCTGAATCTGCCCAAGACGGCGCTGTATGTCCTCCTCCCATGCGTTAGTTTCTATTCTGACATGTGAGATATTGTTCTTTGTCAGCGTGAGCCAGCAAACTGCAGCGAGACGTGCTGTTCTGCTGCTCCTGAGGGGTCACGGAGGAGAACATTCATTAAAACTCAGATCCAGTCACCATCTGGTGGTGTGAATAGGGAGTCCTCTGAGGGGGGCGGGGGGTGGGCGCCAGCGGGTAGAGCCCTCCCTCAGCACGCGCCTAAGCCGCTCCAGCTCGGCCCCTGGGTGCCCCCCCCCCCCCCCCCAGAACACCTGTGTCCCACTCAAAGCACGCTGGGGATGAGTGGCCAGCTTCATCTGACATGCAGGGGGCACGGAGACCGATGCTGGAAAACATTTGTCAGAAAGATAACGAGGTGAACCTGTGTTTTTATGTATTTTATTTTTTTATGTGTATCAAGTGTGCAGCTGGGGTGGGGGGGTTCCACTTTGTCCTTGTCAATGCTGTAAATCTGCACCGTCAGACACTCCAGTGAGGTGCTGCGCTGCAGATATTTTTCTATTTTGAGGAAAGTGGGGGGGGGGGGGGCTGCTCTTTAGATGGTGTTGCTACGCTGATAAAACTAAAAAAGAACATTTAGACCCACACGTAGGAACTGATATAAAGATAACTCATTCCTTTTTTGACTCATCTTTAAGCTAAATATCCACTTGACTCCTGTAACCTGAACTCTTGGGACACCAGTGTGGCGCTCTGTGGTGTTGGACAAACAATTCATGGATCACTTATAAAATCTGATTGTGATGCAAAGAAAAAATGTCTGTTTTCCTTAAAAGAAAACATTCGTGTAGAAGCTCAAAGCACAAACTGAAATATTCAGCTAATATGTTTCCCATGGTGATTTGCCAGCATGCTCTATCATGT
Organism: Cololabis saira; assembly: GCF_033807715.1. Taxonomy (NCBI): domain Eukaryota; kingdom Metazoa; phylum Chordata; class Actinopteri; order Beloniformes; family Belonidae; genus Cololabis; species Cololabis saira. Next base: position 33,360,395 of record NC_084591.1, read on the forward strand.
TAAATCTAATCATCCATTGTTTGCCTCTGATTTACTACAAGCATGTATGAAGGTGTCAAGGTAATCTGACATGGGGGAGGGGAGCCCTGATAGATTACATCACATGCACTTCCAGATATGCACCTCCAGATACTGTGGAGGATAAACAACTGAACGCAGCACTCCTCATGCTCTGAGTCCCATCTTATTTTAGATATATACGGCAGCTCTGAAAACATCCCCCCTTTATGGCATCACCGCCTCGTCGCAGCGGGCGTTATAAAAGCCAGAGAGCTGCTGATAAATGTTTACACGCAGACGGAGAGTGAGCACAGATGAACGTCTTCGTAGTTACGGGGAACCAAGCAGGCTGGAGACAGGCAGAATTTACATACCACAGAAGGAGGATTTGTGCATATTGGCAGAGCATCTCATCTCAAGAAGCAGGAAGAGGGAGGAAAAATGAATAAACTTGAAAATAGCAGTCTTTTTGTTTCTTAATAGTCATGCCTTGTATTGTGGATTGTATTGCAGAGGGTGGAGAGGAGTGATTTATAGCATGTTATTTTGTGTAAACCCAATTTGGGCTGGCTGGCTCTCCATTAATAAAGCCATTAACAAGGGAGGAGAAGGAGGTGTGAGCAAACCCATTTGCCCCGTGGTGGTTTATTGCAATGCAGGAGGTTGTCATAAAACAGTAATTACTCCAATGCTGCTTTGAAATTTGGGGTTATAATTACTTGATCTTTTAGCATGTGATGGAGTCGGATTTTACATGGGAAATTAAAGGATGTCGAGACGGCGGCGAGGGGGAAATGTTGTGGACATTTGGAGGACGGATCAGGAGGATAATTGCATCCAGGCAGCGTCTCAAGGGAAGAGTGCAACCCCACCATCAAACATTCATTCTGGCTGGGCCTCATCCCATTACAGTCCCCGAGGTGCTAAAGTGCACCTGCCCCACCGACTGACAAGCATTCAATCCCTCTTCACTCACCCTCAGATTACACAAGCAGACAGACGTCTCCCTGGCTGAGCCGGAGATGCAGACAGAATAGAGAGTCGGTGTTGAGGGCCGGCGAAACGCTGACAGGTTTTTGCTCATTTACTCTGCATCCGGGCTGTGCACGTCACCGGTGTAACAGCCATGACTGCTCTGGCTGGTTAGGCATGGGAAAACATGTTCCACGTGAGCGGGGACACAACTGTGTTTTCTGCCAAATGAACACGTGCACGGGAAGGCAGCAGAGGTGAGCGTTAATGGCTCCCGTTCTCTACTGGACAGAAAATCAGAGGAGACACTGAAACGTGCTGCCGTCTGTCCGTCTGTCCGTCCTTGCTCCTGCTGGGGATGAGTCAGGCGCAGACGGCTTTTTGAGGTTGAACCAGCAGTCAGCACAGTGAAAGGCTGCTGTATTCAGACTGTCCATCATGTGCATAACAGCAGTGATCATCACCTTCATCCACACCCACACACACTCCATGACTGTCTAGCGTTTTTGCTGAAATTAGAGGAGAGACGACACTGGCAAGAAACTATATGTAAACCCTTTGGAATCAACTGGCTTTCTGTGCTTCTTATATGTCCCAAATTCTGATAATAATCTAAGTTTCAGTAACAAACAAGCACAATGTCCTTAATCTGATAACTGACAAACATGTGTGGAAAGTGGTCCAGGAATCAGGGGAGCAAAGGAAACACAAATAACGATGCTCCCTCTGCCATACTTCACCAATGAGAGTTATATGGATGATGGATGGATGGATGGATGGATAGATGGATAGATGGATGGATGCATGGATGGATGGATGGATGGATGGATGGATGGATGGATGGATGGATGGATGATGCATGCATGAATGCATGGATGGATGGATGGATGGATGGATGGATGGATGGATGGATGGATGGATGGATGCATGCATGCATGCATGCATGCATGCGTGGATGGATGGATGGATGATGGATGGATGGATGGATGGATGGATGGATGGATGGATGGATGGATGGATGGATGGATGGATGGATGGATGGGTGGATGGATGGATGGATGGATGGATGAACATTAGAGTAAATGAATTGACTTCAATTATATTAAGATAATTCATGATTACAAAAGACCAAACGCATGAAAAAGCACAATGCACGTCATTTACAGTCCAGACGTCTGGGTTGTGGGATATATGGATGTGTGAAGTCTGAGTGCAGTTTGGTTGGGTTGGGGAGAAGGATGGGGTCAGGAACTATTAAAAAGTTATATAAAAAAGATGCATGTACACTTTCTAACTGTATAACTCCTGAACAATCAAGAATGTCTTTCATCAATCCACAACTTTCTCCCAGAAGCCTCCGGGATGGGCAAGGAACTCTTTGGGAGCCTGTAGCTGATGCTCATGGATCCTTCTGGACCTCATTGAGCGATTCCTCGTTGGGCCGTTGTGGTCATCTCCACTTCTGGAATGAGTAGCTAAGAGATCAAACTGTCTCCATTTACATCGTGTGTGATGGACGCCTTCACACTTATTGGTTATTTTTACTGTGTATCCTGTCACAGTCTTATGTACAATTACTTCTATGGTTTACATTAGCAGTTGTGTAAAGCAGCCTTAGATATCCGAGTACCTTTTTATGAATCAAAGTAGCTCCAAACCTCATGTTAAGAGTCATTTCATTCCTTTAACTCCAGCAACACTGTCAATGTTTAACGGTGTGTTGAATTAACCTAAAAAAATGGTAACTGTGCATTAACAGTTTTGGCAAATTGTGTTTGTCTTTAATTGTTAAGATCAGTTCACATTATGTGGTTTATCAATCCAGAAAACCATCTGATTCACATACATACACAGGGTTCACATACTTTAAGAGAAAACTCTCCTTCAGTTCATTCTTTTTCCCTGAATCTGATTTGATTGGCTCGTACCAAATAAGATCAACGTTTAAGTTTGCATCACGACCACCTTTATTGTCAGCACCTTTCATTACAATATTTAAAATATTGATGTCTGTGACATTGCCGCACAAACACAAATTAATGTACATGATCTTTGCACACAGTGTGGTGACCTGCCTCTCTGAAGGTCTGCCTACTGGTTCATGGTTCTCACAGCAAACACTGAACAATACAAATTAAAAGTACAGTAATGCATTTCAACTGAACTTTTAATAGGAGGATTTACTGCATGCTTTGAAATGGTAATGTATTCTGGAGGTAAGGAGTATTGATTTGTTTGTTAATTCGACTTGATGAAGGAGGTGGATCAATAGCTGAATGTGTTACATGCAACGCTTAGTGTTAACCTCTCATGTGCAGGGAAGCAAGACGGAGCATTTCCAGCATCGTCCTCACATTCCCAGAGTGTTTCTTTATGTTGGTTCGCCACAAAAGCAGCCCCTTCAGACATCAGCCTAATATTCCATAGATCGAGTAAAAGTGTTTTGTTTTAAGCCAAAATATCTCTACCACTGGGTGAAGAAAAAAGACTAGCAGAAACAAAAGGCTATAATAGGCTTTTTTGTCTTTTCTTTAAAAAAAACAAACTTTTTTAGAAATGAGTGTAATAGTCTGGCATTTTTTAAAAAGTGTGTAAGCTGACAGAAGCTTGCAGGGGAGTAAACTTTAGTGGTGTTACTGTTCCTGTCGGGCTGCAGACTCCAGCCCTCCCCCAACAACCCCCCCACATTGGACATCGATTTACTTTCGAGAAACATGACCGCAGCAAGAGATGCTCAAGGAAGTAAGTTAACTGGTTACAATACTGTCTGACAGGACCATGATAAATCATGAAAACCACAAAAATGTGACTTTTTGCTTATTTTTTTATAAAATGATATGACTATTTTTATAACACTTTTTTTGACATCAACATACCTCTTCATTAAACACAATATCAGAAGCCATAAAATCACATTTATCTGTTTACATACATCTTTTGGTCATCTTAAAACATTCTTAAGTATTTATATATTTTAAACATCCTTGCAGAGAGAACAAATGAAGAAAACTGTTTAAATAGCAAATGAAGCCAAGTGGAAGATCCATCTAGTTATTCATGTGGTCCACTCACATGTGACAATATCAATATCGGTCAGTAAAGTACTGGTGGTAACCATGACGACGACCAAGGAACACCAAGAGTTCACACACAGCTCAGTTGTTCATACATAGTACTGCATTCTTCGTTGTCAAAATGCAACAATATCTCCTGTATGAGAAGCACTAAACACTAGGAAATTGTTAAAAACACAGCTTAATGTTGATCATCACATGACTCCAAAACAAGTACATTCAGATATAGCAAGCTATTGTTACAGAACAAAGTGTGATGGGTGGCGGCTGGTACACAGAAGTTATTGCAGTGCACACCAAACATCAATAAACATCATCTTCTGAGCCTTCAAACCTTTTTTTTTTATCTGTATCACATCACAACCTGAGCCTGATAATGAAAACGTGCCTTATTTTTCATTGTGGGAGAAGACGGTCATCTCAGACCAGAGCAGGTTGCTGGATGAGGACTATCAGGAACTGAGAGGCGGCTGCATCTGAAACATTGATCGGAGCAAAATTCATGCAACAAACACACTAAAACTCTACATTTCAATTCCACTCACGCTATTTTTGTCTTATATTGTTATTGTAGGCCTGACTTGAGAAGAACAAGACCTTTTTTGCAAGCAGACATCTCCCTGAAGAGTTACTGTCCATGAAAAATATGGCCTTTTATATTAATGTTAACACAGATCAACGACCCAAAATCCACAATAGTCTCACAGAAACAGTATACAGGTATATACAGAACAATAAAACACGTCGGTGAAACAGAATAGAATCTTGTTTTTTTTGTTTTTTAGACACTTAATATATTTTCAGTGCAATCAGAGTTATATTTAAGAGAAAAACCCTAAATGATGGTCAACTGCAGCGCCATTTGGCTAGTGTTGTTCAAGTAGATCAATAAGGTTTGTGTGTCTGCAGTTTGCATGTGCAGCTGCGGTCTGGGTGCGTCGTGAAGCACCACGTGTGTGGATGTGATGGAGAACATGAGTATCTAGGACTGTTCTGCATCGCAAATAACTATTTCTTTACATATTCAGTTAAAGTTACTTGAAAATACAGGATGGGTTTAAATATGTGATACAATGCTTATTTGTGCAATTTGTGATGGCGTCTGTTTTTAAACAGATCCCACCGCAAGTGTGTGATTTAGGAGTACATCTTTCCTGCTGGCTCCTGCACGTATTCCTCCGTCTTGTCCCAGTCCTGCACCCAGCCTCCGTTGAGCTGTGCCGTGGCGCCGTAGCTCTTAGCCGGGCCTGCCATGGTGCCGTATCCCTGGGTAATGTCGCCCGTCTCCTCGGCCAGCTCATCCTCTTCTATGAAGCCACACTTCTCCTCGCTGGTCTCCTCGGGGTCGGCCCACGGCTGCTTCTCCCCAGACGCAAAGAGCCCGTAAAACACCACTCCTCCGTAGTGCACGAGGGAGGCGATGAGGAACACGTACTGCCACTCCTCTCGGGTCTGGGAAGAGAAGGAGTTGGAGCAGAGGAAACTCATCTGTGAAGGCCTCTGTAACGAGCGCTGGAGCTCCAAGGTTTTCTCGCCCTTTCAAATGTGTTTTTCTGCATTAAAGGAGCTTGAGGCAAGAATAAGAAATGAGACCCATTAGCACCACGACGACCGTCGGGGTTACTGCAGCCAACAGGGAAGCCGGCACGGGAAAACGCGCATGCAGCGTCATGTGACGTCACATCCGCAGGACAGCGCAGGAAATTCGGACCCGGAATTGCAGCGCATTTGGCAGCACACAGCCTGTTCAAGGCAACGGAGAGATACACTAGAGGGCTTCTTTTTGGTTTGGAACGCTTCATCTGACATTATTACTAGAAAACTTAAAATGTATACGCATTTTTTTCATATCCTGCCTCAAGCTCCTTTAAAGTCTACGGTATATAAATAGTGCGACTACCAAACGCAGCAACGAGTTTACTTCATCAGGAAGGTTAGCCCACTCAACAAGTCTGCTTAAAATTACAAACAAAATGTTTTTTGTAGGTTATACAGATTCAATACTAGAAATATCTTTAGGATTTGAATCAATTAAACACCACCACAAACTAAGCAACGATCATAAGGAGACAAAAAAACAGAAACCCACTTCCATTATGTGAGGATTCAAGCCAGAAGATCACCTACCTTGTTCTTTGTCATGGCTCCCACTATGAGTGGGCAGACCATGCCTGACAGGGTGCCCACGCCGTTGGAGATGCCCATGAGGATGCTGGCGTAGCGAGGAGCGATGTCTAGATGGTTCACGTTGAACCCTGCAGCAAGAAGGAATGGAGATGCAGAGTGTGCTGCTCCAACAAACAGAGCCAACGAGACTCCAGTTTCTGGACCTTACCTGATATTGCAAAACCACTAAAGCCCACTGCCAGGACCAGGAAAGAGATGGCAACGCCCTTGCTGTGGGAGTAACCCACCACCAGTAAAAGAGTCGCCTCCATGCCAAACCCTGAAAACGCATGTGAAGAGTTAACCAATGACAAATACTTTAGCAACATGACTACGGACAGGGAGAGGCTTGATGGTTGAAGTCTCACCCCCACAGTTCATGATTTTGCGGACATTTGTGGTGGACATGATGTTGTTGCTCCGCAGGTAGTCCGCCAGCTGGCCTCCTAAAGGCACGATGATGGTCATGACCAAGTGTGGGAGAGCCGAGACGACTCCAACCTGAAGAACCATCAAACACATGTCTGAAGCAGCGGTGACAGCTACACGGAGGCCGTCATCACAGCCTGGGAACAAATCTCCCTCTGCGTCTCAACCTCTGACTCCAGCCGGCAATAATTCAGCTCAGCAGCAGCACCATCTCATCCTGATCCTGAATCATATCTGTCAACGACGCTTGAGTCATGGTTTACTCTCGTGCTAGAGGGCAAAGATGGCCACCGCTTGAAATTGGCCAGATTCTGTGGATTGGAAGATGCGTTTATTTCTTCCCCAAGTCACAGCCCTTCCTACAAAGCCTTTATGCTACTTTGCTTTTTTTTCTTCAGAGAAATAAAACCGCTTATTACATATCTTGTGATTTAAAAAAAAAAGTGATCTATCTGATAAGAAAATTATATTTATTTGGCAGGAATGATAAATCAGGACAAATGTAATCTGCAACATGTCACTTGAATTTAGATGTGGTCACATGCTTCGAGGTGCGAAGACCAAAGGGACCAATTCTACTCAGGATTCTGGGAATCTGACCGTCCTTTCACTCTGAAGGAGAACAGCTGACGCAGTTTATATGAGAAACATGTCAGCTGTGGTTCCTTCCAGCTAAAATCAACTTAATGTCTAAGTTTAATTAAATATTTATAATTTCTACCACTCAGTGCAGAAAAATAACAGAAACTGTAAATCATAAGTTTACACTTGATCATGTTTTTGTGCTCAGATGTGGCCAACGATTCTGTCTTTGTCTGTTTTTGCTTTGAATTGAAGGAAATACCTATTAAATTAAACTCTGTGTTCCCAGTTACTCGGTGAACAACCACAAATATCTGCCATTGGTTGCTGTGTAAAGGGAGCTTTAAGACTTTAGTGGCTGTAAACAGCAACTACTCCGTAAAAGAGTCAGCTGAAACAGTTCAAGGTGAATGATAACAATGAGCATGAAGGATGCTGTGTGTCTGGTATCAGCTCTGTAACTTTGTGAGCCGGTTTTCCACAGCCGCCTGGTGCTTGCTCGGGACGGGGGAATGTATTAGTGAGGCAATAATTGAGTATTATTTTCGTTGTATTTGCTTTGTATTAACTGGACTAGTTTGGAATGAGTTGGACTGTATTGTTAAAGTGTCTTAAGACGACGTCTGTCACGATTTGGCGCTATTTAAATAAAGCTGAATTGAATTATCAGTTATAGCTTTTATCTTTTTAGTTTTTCTGCCTGTCTTAATCTATTTTGAACGTGTATAATTACAAATGACCAATGCTGAGTGAATACACAAAAAACAATTAAGCCGTCTCGCAGATGTCTTATTTGCATTTTACACAAACTGAACCCTCATATCAGAGAAAATGCTTGTTTCTGATCTTGACGATCAGGTCACATGGTGTTTTCAAGGCTAAAAATAGGCCTGATGAGAAACATGTTTATTTACCTTGCTAATCTCAAAGCCAAAAACCTCCTCAAAGTACGCAGGCTGGCTGATGAGAAGCAGATAAAAGGTCCAGCTCCTGCAGAAATTGGCCACGATGATTGCATAGACAGGCATTGAGGAGAAGAACTTCCTCCAGGGGGTCTTGAATTTCTACAGAAATACGTGACAAACACGCCGTCAGCCGTATGTCTAACACCTGTAGTGTAAGAGGTGATATAGACCAGGGACTCACTTCCATGGCACCCATCAGCTGGGCACTTTCACCAATGCTCTCCTCGATGTAACGGCGCTCCTCCTCGGTGATGGTCGGATGCTCTGCTGGGCTCTCGTATGACACCAAAACCCAGAACAGGTACCAAACTATCCCAAAGGATCCTGACCGGTACACAAGAGCACACATGTCATCCATTACAAACTGATGATGTTATTGAGCGGAGATCCCAACTTTTCCAGTGAAATTTGTGGCTGAATGTTTACACAAAACGGTCTAGTCACATATTGTTCATTTTAGTGATCCCCCCCTTCTGTAGGGGACTGCTTTTGTGAAATACTTGATCAAAGCCACATCCAAGGTGCAGTAAATATCACATATTGTGAAGTTAGTCAGAGCTCAACATGAAAAAAAATGGATAACTCTGCCCTGATCTGGGTCTGTGATGTCACAGTGCTGAACACATTCCCAGACAAAAGCGTCCCCATCTGATACGATTACATTATTCATTAATTTCTATTCCTTAATCACTTGAAACAATCCATAACAATTTATTCTCTCAAGCGATTTAAACAAAAAAAAATTTTATGCCTGCAGCATCACATTTGTATCATCTGACCCGACTTCTTCCTCCTCAAGTCTCAGCCTACCCCACCAGTCCATTGCAAGACCACATATGGGCGATCAACCACACATGTACATTTATAAGATGTTTGGAATCACAAATTAAACTACCCGACATGTATTTGGACTGTGGGGGGAATCTGGGGTGTCCACAGAATCCAATGTGGATGCTACTCACATCAAAAAAGTAAACCTGCATAATTATCATTTATTTTTGAAACTGTGGTGTTTTATTTAGTTCACATTAAGTACAACACTTGTAATACTGTTATCTTCTTATCAGTGAACATGTCGCTGTACTATCTGTGTGTAACATACAGTGTTGTCATGGCAGCAGCAGCAACAGTTAATATCTGACCTTGTAACATGAACACATTCAGCAGTTATACCGACTTTCAAGGTAAATGTAACACAGTATAAAATATCACACCCTCAACACTCACCATACACGTAGAAGACCGAAGACCATCCTGTGTACTGCACCAGGATCCCAGCCAGAGGCATCGCTATCACGGCCCCAGCGTACGAGCCTGAGGACGACATATGCAGACTGAGCAGAATGTGATCCAGTGTTGTCTCACTGTGGCGCTTGCACATGTGGTCCGTACAAACATTTTAGGGAACAATATTGTGTAATTTTAAACCTGCATTTCAGCATCGGTGGTAATGTGATGATAAATCTGTATAACAACAACTAGACACTTTTGTTTGCACTCAGAAACCGCATCACAAGTGTGTATGTTGTACCACAAAAGGAGAGCGTTGCCAGACGACTCCTTTCCAGCGGCGGAGCCCATTTACTCCAGATCCCATGGCAAGCTGGGTAAGTCACTCCCTGCACGGCAGCAAGTGATGCATCAGTCACAGTCTGATCTAACAATGGTTATTTTTCATGCATGTAACATGTTTATTTGTATAAATGTTCCTTTATCTATTCCTTTCCCTGCTTTGCTCGCTGCTCGGCTGACATGATCTGTTCCTGTTTGTCAAAGTTGTACGGGACAAATTGCTGTTGATCAGAAACAAAGCGACGTGTATTGGAGCTGACCTTTCTAATCGAGACTAATGGCTCAGGTGTGAGTCAGTGCAAATTCAAGATGACTCCCCATTTCATGGAGGGAAAAAATCTGAATGGCTCCTATTAAATCTTCATTAAACACTAAGTGGCATACAATCAACTATTGATAGACACAAATTGCTTGGGCTTGCAGTGGGAGACACCCTGAAATACTAACGCTTAATTTGTTGTAATAAGTTGTGGAGCAAAACAGGCGCTTCTCTTTCTCCCTCTCGCTCTCCTTCTCTCAGTGGTCATGAGCAGCTATTGAAATGAAAGTATGCAGCCAAACAAATAACAAAAGAGGCTGACCTTCAATCTGATAATAGCGTTTCTGTGCCTGAAATGACACCCCTTGTTAGGCTCGGGAGCTGCCTGCATCAAGTGTTTTTTCTCTCTTTTGTTCATTCTGTTTCTATGTGATTGTGGAGCTGCACACACAAGCCCTTCTATTCAAGGTTGTTGCATTGTTTGCTGATTAATCTGAGTTCAGAGTAGTGAATGGATCGTGTTCATAATAGGACTATTTTCCTGTAAAATTTGGTTGTAGATCCAGGATATCCAGACCACTTCCTCAGGGGTAAGGTTCAACTCTCTACCTGTTAATGAGGCATCGTTTTTTTGAGTCTTCAAGGTTGAAGTGTGATGTGCAAACTGTGCGTCAGTACCTCCACCAATCCTTGCAATATCCTCACAAGGATGACACATCCGTAGTGTGAACGGGCAGCGGTGGGAATAAACATGTTGAATATGGATGTCAGCACGATGGCAGCCCCGAAAACTCTGGATAAACAGCGTGATGGGATGTCAAGTTATTATCAACAGATCATAATCTTGTTTAGCAGAAAGCATGACAATGTGCTGATAAATCAAAGACAATAACATATCTTACATAATGCTGTTACACAGTGCAATTCTCTACCACTGGGAAGAATAAACGCTCATAATGAGGATAACCACACTGAATGTCATAATTGGATGCCACACAGACGCTGGCAGTCGTTTCCAAGGGAGTGAGGAGAGGAAGTGGGTGTGACAGAGGGAAAGTAGGCTCGCGTGATTCAAACCCCATTAACAAACATTTTATTCATTTGAAGACTTCCTTTATACAAGGACTTATACAGTAACACTTTCACTCCATATTATTTTGCATCTCTTTTTCCCAATTCACAAAAAGGGATTTGATGAAATGCCTTTTGCAGACTTTTTGTTTCTTTTTGTCTAGTTGCAGCTGACTAATAATTCCTCAGTTCACCGATGAAATAATACGGAAAGCTCATTAAAGCGCACTGGTATCACTACCCAGGAGCATATTTCACACAAGGCTTCGGCCTGGTCGGTTGCCATGCCTCTCCACATAAAGGATTAGACACGGCCGTCCCTGGGGAGCTCATTAACATGAGGAGGCACGCCCGGAGGGCGTCAGCCAAATCCCCAGTTCATCAGCTGGTTCCTTCAACCCCGACATTCATACGGCCCACGGACACAAGCCTTACACCTTCATTTCAATAAATGGAAAGATAATGCTGTAACCCGCAGGAGGTGGAGGGGCGGGGAGAGGGAGGGGAATCATCTGTTACCTGTTTGCAGCCAGTCTTGAGGAGATATACCCTCCCGGAATCTGGGTTACTATGTAGCCCCAGAAGAAGGAGCCGTGGATCATCCCCACCGTCTCTGGGCCCCAGTTGAATTTTGCTTTCTTTCGGACACATAAAGAAACAATAATTAATTTAGTTTTTTTTTTCTTAAAAAAAAAAGAGTAATTCGTTGGTTTTTATTCAAACTGGTTCGATGGGACCTGGGCTGCCACTGGGAAGTATTTTCCGTACTAACTATACATGTATTTTAGTGTGATGACTTCATGCTTTGTCAAATTCTAAGAGTTTGAATTACATTTTTTTTTTAAATGCATATTTTTCCAGAAAAATAAAAAATAACAATAATATAACCAAAATCACGATTCTGATTGCTTGGAAAAATTTGAAGACACCTATTTTTTTCTCTTTTTTTAAACAGATGTCTAAAGAAATCCAGTAAGTGTGCCGGCCCAGGCCCTCATCACCTAAGATATGGGGGGTGGGGTGGGGATCCCTGATGTGGATAGGGGCGGAGTTGAAAGGCACCTCTGTGACGATGATTTTGCCGTTTCTATGGATTGTGCTGTTATTGACCATGCTGACGATGGCCACACCCAAGTTACAGCGGATACCGAAGGAGATGCAGAAGCCGAGCCCGCTCAGCATGGCGATGATGTATCTGCGCGGAAGACCGAAGCATGTGCAGTCACACAGGGGCTTCCTCCGCTCCTGGTCCTCCCTGGGTCTCCCATCCTCCGTCAGCTCGATCACCTCACCTGTTTGCCGCTTTTCAAGCCTCCTGCACCACAAGCCGATTATATAAGTGGATATTCCTTTTTAGGACACATGAATGATGGACTTGGCTGTTAAATCAAAAATGAATACGTTTTTGAAAATTGGGATCTAAAGGAAATCCCAGATTTTGAGGATTTTCATGCAAAAATAACGGGAATAGCCTAAATCATCTTATGCATACATTTTTTTACCTGCATCTTTAGGGTTGTTTTTACCAAACTGGCGTTTATTTGATATTATGGATCTAAAAGGCTGTGAAACATGTATGTAGTCATTAAAAAACAGCCCGGCTTCCATGAGGTCAAAATGTCGAATTTCTTTTTCTGTCTCGTCCTGCAAGAAAAACTGAACGAGAACGGAAAATAAATGACCTTCATAACGCAATGCAGTATTACCAGCACCATCGTCGTTTAGAGTTACATTTGTCCGTTTTATTTCCCGGGCTGCTGTCTTAAAAATGCTGTCGGAATTTTGATTTTTACCGGTCAATTTCGTCACAGAAATCGAGGATTATAGTAAAGTACACGTTGTAATGTAAAGGCCTCAGCTAGAGGAATGACGGGCCTGCTACTGTTTGAATGTACTATCAGTTTTTTTTCTTGCAGCATTGAGTCACGTTTCTGTGCAAACGCTTGAACAAATGAATCCCACGTTAAACCTAAAAAATATAATATAAAAATACGAATAAGACGTGTGCAAAAGGTCATATAAAACATGCCGTTTAAAACCTCTACATTTTGGACAGTTTGTACAGGATTATTTTTTTGTTTGTTCTGATTTTAAAACACAAATTACTTAGTATTTTATGTGTACATTGTGGAATAATTAAATATTATAGCTCTGAAGACCTGATTCTTTTCACACATCTTCCCAACTGTAAATCTTCACTGATTGTCAGCTCTCTTAATCAGTCATCACTTTTCTTCTGGACTGCATTTTATGTAGGTGTAACCTACATGCAGCTCTTTGTGGTTACGATATAAAGAACCGACTGATATTAAGATCTTCAATCTTGAGTTGATACACAATGGTGCATAAAGTAATAGATATCCTCCGACCTTGTGTCACGACTCATTCAGTTTTCATTAATTATTAAAATAAAAAAACACCCACAGCTGCTGATGGAGGGGAGCATCCTCCAGGGAAATATCTGATCCTTAAATATTCGAGCTACACGACCCTGCTTTCAGTATTCCGACCGTGATTCACGCCATAAAGGAGGGGATTCCCTTTTAATTTAATTCTAGGAGAACGTCTAACAATAATGTTCGCTTTAAACGCCATATTTTAACATTAGGATGTTTTCTACCAAAGTTGAGCTAAATGTGAAATTATAAGTAGTGCATAAATGGTAATATCTTCTTCTCTTACCTGTATATACTCCCCAGGGCCTTTCCTGCGATTTGTTTAAACCCCTCTTTGGTAGTAGGGAAAGCTTTCTCCTTGACTGGCTCCATATCCAAATGATCTTTTTAAAATAATCCTACGATACTATAATAAATGGAAGTGCAGCATAAAAGAGCATTGTTAAGATTAAAATCCAAATGTCGACCCCCCTTCTTTTGAGCAGAAAGCGCCTCGGTGTCTTGAAAAGATGAGACAGAAAATGGAGAAAGAGGGGAAACACGTTCAGTCGGTCGGAGAGGGCTGGTTTAACAGTCACAAAACAGCAGTCAAATAAGTCCGCTTTGGCTTGCGCAATGTTAATCCGTGCAGTGCCATTTTAAAATCCAGTCAGCGATAGAAAAACGTGCAAGACGCAAAATAAAAAAGTTGCGGCTTTTGTGTAGTATTCTTGAGGAGATGGAGGGATAAGCTTGGAGCGGTGGAGGTGAGCGGGACTCCAGTCCAACCTGAGGTGTGGATCTCCGGTGTGTGCAGCCGGAGCAGCTTTCAGCACCGCGGACAGCGCACAGCTCTACCTGTCAGCAGCGGAGCAGCGCCCCTCCTCCCCGCACTGCTCTCCTCTAATTCAATTACAACTTCCAAATCTATCAACGGGTACAGCATCCAAATGCTTAACAACCATTCCTTCATAAATTTCCGGCATACTTTTCAATTCATTTTCAGCATGAGAACATCATGTAGACAATAAATCACAAGCAGCAGCAGGCACAAAGGGTACAATCTCTGGTATGCATGTAGTCTTCAATCGGGTATTTCACCACTTGAGGTGGACCCGTATTACTATACACCGTGTGTAAAAACTAAAGGAAAGAAGAAAAAGAATATATAAATTTATGAAAGAAAATATTTGCTGCTGATGTTGAACCAGAGTGTAAAGCAACCAACAGACACCCATGATGCAATTGGTATGATATCAGAGCTGATTAAATGGGACTGGACACCATTGTTGCATTAAACAAGTATTACAATTCGAAACAACATTTCTTTACTGACTTAAAACACTATCACTCAATTTTTTACTTTCCGCAACTCTGATGGAGGCACACGCAGTTGTGACAGAAGACATCCGCTGCCTTTCCTTTTCCATCCGGGTCTGTTAATGAAGCCACCTGCGTGCCTTCACAGTGACGTAACATGACAGCAAAAGTGCCACAAACCTTCCTAAAATAGCTGAGGTGCTAATAAAGTCGTTGATGACGTAGAGTCAGGTATGCGCTGTGCTAAGGGGTGTGGCTGGGCTGCACGGTGATGGAGGCGCTGCCGGGGCTCGGGTAGGGAACCTGCAGTGATATAAGAGCAGCGCTGCGTGCAGGAATATATGGAGCTGGAGCCTTGGTGCGGAGCAGAGCGCAGGGCCGACGCCAAGCAGCTGAAAGAAGCCTACAGAGAGAGAAAAGGGGCTCTCCCATTCTGATCCAAGGAAAGGGTACACGATGTCCGGTTGTTCTCAGGGCAGGTTTGGTCCTCTGGTGCTTTGGTAACGAGCATGTTCAGAAGTATAGGAGCCATCCAGGCCGCCACAAGCAGCAGGGAGCTCTTTTACCTGCCAACAAGTATAGGTAACCCATCTGTCCACAACAATGCAAGTGAAGAGGA
This sequence comes from Cololabis saira, assembly GCF_033807715.1. Classification (NCBI taxonomy): domain Eukaryota; kingdom Metazoa; phylum Chordata; class Actinopteri; order Beloniformes; family Belonidae; genus Cololabis; species Cololabis saira. The sequence continues at coordinate 33,375,799 of NC_084591.1, forward strand.
ACATGTTGAGGTAAAAGTGATAGTGGTAGCCCAACCTCCTTTTACAGCCGTGCTGAGTTGCTACTCCTGCTTATGTTACAGTTGATCATAATTGTGGTGACTATCTCAAAACATAAACTTAATTAGTCACCTGCTGTGGTTAGGAATGTCCTTTATGCATATTCCAGTCCTATTAATTACACTGTCCAGACGTCGTTTCTCTTTGGGTGATGTTCCCATTTATTGCACAGACTTAGTTCAGATGAACAGATGAAATTCATATCAAATCCTGGGTTATGATAAGAACTATGTTCCTTCACCACTGCTCTGCCCTGACTGCTGATACCACCAACCTTTAACACCTGTGAGTGTGCAGCTGCTGATTACCTGTGTGACTGACAGCATCAGAGTGAGCTCTCCCTCCTCTAGTGGCAAAACAAATGGATAGAAACTAAACTAAACACATACACAACAATTAAACTATCAAATGGCTCCTACAATAATAAAGCAAGGCCAGCAGCCATGGAAGGGTTAGCAGAGGTCATGTTGAAGAGGAACGTGAAAAATTTCATTTGGGTGTAAACTAGGGGCTTCAGTAGGGGGGGGGGATATGGATGTATACATTAAATCATCAGATTGTGACATGCTAAAACTACATCACATCAATCCATGTAAACCTTACAGACGCATGTTTGAAACCACATTAAACCCGTGCAGTCTACCTAAACACAAGTGTAGTTGCCCATTTCTTTGTTCCAGAGGCATCTGCACCGTTGCCAATCCGTGTGAACTCTGCCAGCATATGGGTGTAAAACACACCCACTGGGGTGAACAAACACTGAATAGTTACAAGCGCTCTCTCTGGCCATCTGTGCTGTGAACAACTTGCACGTCTACTGAAATGGAGAAGGCTGTCTACAGATTTTAGGACTTCAATTTAATTCAGTTTGATTTAGCGTCTATTACAACACAAGTTGTTTCTAGGATTTTTCCAGAGACGCAGAACATGATCCCCGAGAAATTATTACTGGTACATAAACAACGGCAGGTAAATACTCCCCTTTAGGAGGGAAGAAACCCGGTTCAGGACCTGGATCATAAGGGGGGAACCTCCTGCTGAAGACCGGCTGGACTACAGAGACCACTATAAAGACAGGAGTGGACAGCAGACACCGACTTGTCAAAACATGTCAAAGAATTGCACTGCAAGCTGAACTGGTGCTTTATTTTAGAGATGTATCTTTATTACATTGTATATTTGGATATATGGCATAAAAAATGACAGAACAAAGAATAATTTTATTTAAAAAAAAGCAAAAATGTAACAGAATACATTAAATACGTTGACCTTTTCCTGCTCTAAGCATAATAAAATAAAAATACTACAATTACTAAAGCCAAATAGGAGAGAACATAAAAAAATAAAATAAAATAGAACAAGTAAAGAGAAACAGTAAAAAACAAAGTCTTGGTTGTATTAAGGCTTCAGTGTACCTCTCACATATCTCTACACAGGTGTGTGTACATATATACACACACACACACACGCCACCTTACCGACACTAAAACTCATCACACTTTGCTACTTCAAAACACGGATCATGAATTCATAAAACGATGACAACAATAAGGCTGCAAGGTTCATGTGTTGATAGTCGTGTTTCTTTAAGTGCTTTGTGCAAAGGTAAAAAAAAAAAGAAGAGAGAATGTCCATCTTTTGTTCTCAACAGACAACCGAGGAGCAGAAGCACAGGAGGTGCAGCAGGCGACGGCTGATGTGCTCGGCGTGATAAAGCAAACATAGCTGGGTGAGCGGAGCAGGCTTTCATCAGCTGCAGTGTTGGTAAACACGGGCACGTCTCCCCTCTCGAAGCTCCTACCTCTCATCTTCAAGGTCACTGACGGGAGTCAGCATGCATGTGGCCGGACAGCAGGACAGCAGGACAACGTCCGTCCCTGCCACCGTAGCAACAGCAGCAGTTTTTTCTTCATAAAAAGCTTCTGCACATGACAGGCTTCGGCCTGAGAACACCGATGGACGGTTATGAGGAAACGTATTAGTGGGTCCAGGCCTGATAACAGCCCGTGAAGAGGGAAATGAGGACTTATATTAAATCAAATGTTACATTTGTGCTGCAACGTAAAGGCTGAGAGGTTATCAAAGCTCATAGTTTTTGGTTAAACAGAGAAGAGAGTGATGTGACACCAGACATTCTCGCTCTCTGTACATGAAATACAAAACTCGCCACCTGACTTGCACAACCAAAGCTTAGTGTGTGATATATTAAGGCATCGAGGTTACTTATAGTGGCACTTAAAATAAATAGTCTTACATTAAAACAAAGGTGAGCAAACTGCTTTAGACACAGTCGAGACGATTTCCTTCTTCCTCACGCCAAATTCAGTTATCTTTATCCTTACAGTTACAACACGCGAGAGAGAAAAGCCATACATGTGAGACAGATGTGTACATACATGTGAGACAGATGTGTACATACATGTGAGACAGATGTGTACATACATGTGAGACAGATGTGTACATACATGTGAGACAGATGTGTACATTCAAGTGCCTCCAGATGTCAGCATGCATAGAGATTTGGTCTTTCAGTGATGTGCTTTTCCATCGCCAGCAGGTAAGTAGTGGAGGGAAGGCTGTGAAGTGAGTTAGGCTCTGTCTTTGGTGGAAGCGTCTGCATGTGGACTCGACAGGCAACGCAGCACAGTGATGGTCGCTATCAGAATGCACGAGCGGATAAATCTACATCACGATGTCTGACTCACTGCCCAGCAGCTCGCTGGGTTAGAGGCA